>NC_137823.1:13513049-13520963 GCF_963921795.1 Nannobrachium achirus | reverse complement strand
ACTTTCGCTTCATTCAGCAGAGCCAGGCCGATATCTCGGCAGTTTAGGTGTAAACAAAGAACCAGAGGAATAGTCAGGGTTTAAGTGTTAAAAAAATTAAAAACTAATAACCACACTAAAGACAAAGGAGTTGACAGTTTGTATACATTTTATGAGGGGTACAACTTTGTACTTCTGTTCAATAACATTTGAATTTGACTATGCAGAGCAGTGCACATTCTGGCATTTCACTAATGAAGATAAGAGAAACACTCACAGATCCCCGTTCTTTTAGTTGAACATAAACCATTAAAACCATTCTCCATCCTTGTGAAAGTATGCACAGTTGTAGTCTTTATCGTTATAAGGCCATCCACTGCCCCAGAACCTGCAGAATAAACAACATATAAACACTTCCACTCAGGCAGTAACAAAGTGACTTTGTTAGAATTACAATATAAAAACCCATATGTCTCACCCTGTTGTCAGTGGTGTTCCATCCACCCATGTCCATTTCTCCTCAGTCCTGTTCAGTCCAATCCATGACCATTCAACCCCAGGACTCAATCCTCTGATGAGTGCCTGATCATTTGTCAATGATTGAACCATGATTACTTTTTTTGTCTCTCTAATACAATGAGGTCTTCTTCACTAAAATCGCACATCACATGCAACTATAGTATGATGGTGGACACCTGGCCACATGCAAATATACACTAACCTGTTCTTCTTTGCTGTTAATCACCACCAGATCCCCTCCTGTCTTCAGACATTCTTCTCTACTTTCCTCCCAATTCCCTTCAACAGATCTGTAATAACAGCTGCATCCAATCTTCTGCCCTTCAGTGTGGCATGACATGACTAAATATCAAACAGGAGTTTTATATTAGACATGACTAAACATCAAACAGAAGTTTTACTGATGGATTTTCATTAATGAGCTATAGTGATGCAGGTGGACCAAGACTCATTAAGCACCATATGCTCAGTTCCATTCTTGGATGGATGATTCTTGGCTTTATAGGGATTGGCTTCTGGGATGCACACTAAATAAAAACATGAGGTAGACTTAAAGTCTGGACTAGCCATCTGCACTTGATTTGATTGGATTAGCATAAGGTATCAACTCTAAATAAATGTATTTATTATACACATAGCTACGGTAATATAAGCTAATGTTCATAAGCTTAATGCTCATTCTTGGCTGCATTGGCTCAAGGGTAGAGAAAACCTCATTAGAACACGGATGGTTCCCAAAGGGTTCCCAGTTCGAATCCGGGCTCCCCTAGAGTTAATGTTGAAGAGTCCTTTGAGCAAGACTCTGAACCCCTAGTTGCCCCTAGTTACCCCTAGAGCAGGTTGGTGCCTTGCATGGTTTGCTCCGCCATCGGTGTGTGAATGGGTGAATGTAATGTACAATCTATGCCAAGGCCTTGGATAAAGGAGCTGTTAAAATGCACCAGTTACCATTCACCAGTAAAAATATCTGGATACAGTATATTGTTGCACATTCTATGTCTAAACTTCATTTTTTTTGTGTGTTTGTGTGTGTGTGTGTGTGTGTGTGTGTGTGTGTGTGTGTGGTGTGTGTGTGTGTGTGTGTGTGTGTGTGTGTGTGTGTGTGTGTGTGTGTAGTGAAAATAGCAGATCTGCAAGTTGTCGGCTTTGGACAGCGACAATATGAACAAACTCAAAACAATTTATATGAGACTGATAACAGTGTCAGCCAGAATATGATACGCATTCTGGCTGACACCAGACTTTAAGTCTACCTCATTTATATATTTATTTTGTACTTTTATTCCTATTTTAAAGGGATAATTCACCTCCAATTTTTTTTTCTCCTATTGATTACTCATCCCATGGAGACTTGAATTCATGGATATTTTTGTTGTCGCATAAACCAATATATCTATAGACTCTTTGTGTCTCCATAGGGAACAAAGCAAGCTCAACCACTGCTGGTGGGGAACCACTGCTGGTCATCAAGTTATTAATATTGGCTTAGGAATGTGGCAAAAACAAAACAAATATCCAGAATCCAGGTCTCCTTTTTTACCTGCTTTGTCTCTCTTAAGCTGGTTTATTTCACTTAAGTATACGTCTCTCTCCAGGGTCAGGCTGTTATTCACTGAATGATCTGCAAAGGACCAAGAGGTGGAAAAATAAACATAGTTGTTGATACTTTTCATGTTGAGGTCAAGCATCTGTGGAAATTAGAAATAATAAAGATATATATTAAAGATAATGTCTGACACCACTGGTGCTCCTCTCCACCTCTTTCAGTGGATGGCCTCTAGGAGGAGCCATTGTTCCAGAACACCGCGTTTCACTATCTGCAACAACCATTTGAGCCTGTCTGTAAAGGCTCAAATAGTATGTGTAATGCATTAAGAAATCATGGAACTTTTATTTGTGAGGTCAGGGTGACCTTGACCTTTGACATTTGAGCACCCACTATAATCAGTTCATCCTTGATATGAGTCCAATAGTCCATTTGTACACACTCTTGCAGTAAGCAAGGTAAACATAAGGTTATACAACAAATGCATAGGTATAGTATTCCATCGTTAGTCTAAACCCTAAATCTGTACACGGAAACTATACACACTATAGGATGTGCACGTCAACAAATGAACCTGACATAACATGGAATCTAAATGACATTTGGCATTTGCATAAGACTGTAAGGTGGTCAAGTGCTACGGGAGAGTGTTTTCTGCAGGTGATTCAGTCCAAGCGTATCAAAGGGTGCGTTCGGAAATGCGCACCGAGTGTGGTTAGGGTTAGGGTTAGGTTTAGGCATAGTTTTACTGAGGTTAAGGTTAGGGTTAGGGTTAGGGTTAGGGTTAGGCATAGTTTCACTGTGGTTAGGGTTAGGATTAGGATTAGGTTTAGGCACTCACTACACTGAGCACACACCCGGTGCACATTTCCGAACGCACCCTTTGATACACTCGGACTGAAACACCAGCAGGAAACACTCTCCCCATTACAGGCTAAGGTGGAGTCTGGAGAGGTGAGTCGTCGGTCTTCAGACAGAACATTTGGAGTGAGTGAGTTAAATATATCTGCAATGGGGAGTTTGTTCCACAGTTTGGGAGTTCTTATAATCATAAGTAGGCTACGGTACACAGTGTACAAGACAATTATAATGCATTATAAGTATCTTTATAATAAGACATGGGATGCATAGCCTATAGAATGTTCAGACAACAATATCCCTGATGTGGTAATTGTGTGAGGTGAAATACTCACAGTACACAGGCAGGCCCAGCAGCAGAAGACACATCATTCCCAGACACACAGCAACAACTCTGAGAGGCCTCCTCTCTGTTATAGAGCACTGCCCAGCAGTGGAAAGTACAGCAGCTCCTATAGGTGAGAGAGAGCACTTTATTAAAACACATTTAGACATGGAACGCATTATTACGCGTTATTACTTTAACCATTACTTTGACCATTAACTATTGAAAAATAGCAGATCTACAAGCTCTGCGAGCTTGCAGATCTGCTATTTTTGAAACATCTTGTGGATTCGTGCAGGTCTTCTAAATCTTTTTTGTCTTCTAAATGTTTTTGAAAAACTCATGTTTCTATGTCCATGGTTCTGAAACATGTTCACGTCAAGGACCCCCAAAATTACATGTATTTGGCCGCGGACCCCATCTCAAAATATGTTGTCCCAGGGACCCCCCCAGAAGCAAATATTTGAGTTACAAATGTTCCCTTTTAAAAAGATATATTCAAAGATATATTAAAAAAATAGCAGATCTAAAAGCTTGCAGCACTGCACTCGGTGCCGCGTGAGAGAGAAAGAGAGAGAGAGAGAGAGAGAGAGAGAGAGAGAGAGAGAGAGAGAGAGAGAGAGAGAGAGAGAGAGAGAGAGAGAGAGAGAGAGAGAGAGAGAGAGAGCCTACACTCCACAAGGCTAAACACTCAACCTGATGAAAGTGTTTTTTTATGACCAAGTTAAGGAATACAGTACATGTGTCAAGTTTTCTTTTAGCACTTTGAAAACAAATCATTTTGACAATGATTCCCAATGATGTCAAACTCACTCTGCGTCCGTCTTCCTGTTGTGTCCTCCCTCATGTCCTCCTGTGGTCCGGAGACAATGTCCTCCACGCTCTCATAGACGGCATAAATATCTGCAGACATCTTTAGAGCGAGGAGAGGCTTGGAAAGTAAAGTTGACTACACGTATCAAAATGCATTACATGATTACTAGATAACTTTAGGCCTATACTTATGGTAGGCAATTTAATAATGTCTCTCCGTGGATGGTTACTGCAAAAGTGTACCAATAAGGAAGTGTAAGATGGAAATCTGCAAACGCCAACGCTTATGTACCATGTGCTCCTCTGTTCGACCCCTGCCCTTATATTAGAAAGCAGAAGCAGCACGCACTGACTACAGGCACTACCACAACAGCACACTGCACTGACACCACACGTGAGCATGCACACACACGCACAAGCATGCACGAGCAGCACGAGCACGCACACACACACACACACACACACACACACACACACACACACACACACACACACACACACACGCACGCACGCACACACACACATGCACGCGCGCGTGCACACACACACACACACACAAACACTGGTGACCCCAAAGCAACTCTAACAGGAAGAGAAAGAGAACAAACTGTTTGCACAAGAAACTAAAAAGTAGGTGTTAAGGTGGTACCTAGTGATAGGAGCTTCATTTTAAGGTAGTACCCATATTGCCAAGTTTGTGAAAGTTAATTGGCCAACACTTTAGTTATGACTTTAGTTTAAAAAAAATGATTTTGACACTATTACAATTAGAGGTGCCATTCCTGTTGACCTTGGTCCGTCGACCTTGGGTACAATATATCACTGACTATCAGGACATACAAGTCACTTTATCTTAACCACATGAACCCATGTGTCACCAAGTGGGAGAGTAGATCGGCACAAAGTCAGTGAAAATCATGAAATCTTTCAAAAACGGACAAGGAGGCAGGCTTGCAGAAAAAAACTAAAGCTTTTTTAATTGGTTCCAGGCCAAGACAACACAAATGACAAAGATGTACAACTGAAGAAAATGTACCAACTGAAGTTTATGCAGCAAAAAAGGGGGTACTGAAGCCAAAATGTTTGAGAATCACTAAGTTAGATGATCCTTCACTCATGGTGTGCTGGTACAAACTTTTTCATCCCCTCTGGAAACATTCTCACCGTTGCCATTCATCATAGATATTGTTGCCTCTGGGTGTGTGTGTGTAAATGTTTATGTGGGAGTATGTGTTTACGTATTTTGAATCATTGCCATGGTGATATATCTGTTTCAGTAGAAAAGAAAAAAGTTTTTTTTGCACAAGAACAATGCATAGTTGGAGTAGCATCTCAAATTTATATATACTTGTATCCCATAAAAATGGGTCTGTGACCCAAAAAATGGGTCCCGATCCAGTGTTTGGGTAACACTGTTGTAAAGTGTAAACAATCTAGTGGAGTGTAATGAATAATGTAATCACTGTAATGTACTGTATGTGTTGAAGGACAGCTGACTGTACAGGACCAATTTGACACCAGTCACCTGTCTAGCCTCAACAGCCGGTCTCTTTTTTAAAACTTTCACTTCATTCCTCAGAGCCAAGCCGATGTCTTGGCGGTTCAGACATAAAAAAAAGGAGCAGGGGAGTAGCTAGATGGTCAACTTCCCAGAATAGTCAGGGTTAAAAGTGGCAAAAAGCTAAATGAATAACCACACTGAGACAAAATAGTTGAAGGGGATACAGCAGTTTCTACTTCTGTACAATAACGTTTGACTTTTTCCTCAGTAATAATATCACTTCTAATTCACTGCTGTTAAACTTAACAAAGTGGAACACTGTGTTACAGTTTCACCATTTAAGTTAAAAGAAACACGTCTTCTCACAGATCCAGGGTCTTTTAGTTGAACAGAACCCATTCAACCATTCTCCATTCTGCCTGTGCCAGTAGTATGCACAGTTATAGTTTCCATCGCTATGAGGCCATCCCCTGCTCCAGAACCTGCAGAATAAACAACATAATATTTTATAAACACCTCCACTCAGTCACTAAGTGACATCGAAAGAATAACAATAGAAACACATATTAATGGCTTACTGCGTTGCCACTGGCGTTCCGTCCACCCACGTCCATTTGTCCTCAGTCCTGTTCAGACCAATCCATGACCATTCAGGACTCAATCCTCTGATGAATGCCTGATCATTGGTAAAAAAAGGGAAAAAGAATTACAGTACATTACATGCAACTACCAACGAACGGACGGATGGGAGGACGGACGGGCGGACGGACGGACGGACGGACATACAGACACAGACAGACTAACCTGTTCTTCTTTGCTGTTAATGACCACCAGATCCCCTCCTGTCTTCAGACATTCTTCTCTACTTTCCTCCCAGGTTTTCCATTCAGTAGATGTGTAATAACAGCTGCATCCAACCTTCTGCCCTTCACTGTGGCACCTCATGACTAAATATCAAACAGACAGACAATTAAGACAGGAGTTTTACTGATGGATATCCAATAATGAGCTCAGCGGTGCAGGTGGACTTGGCCTGTCCTTTGTGCCAGGAGCCATTGAGCTACATAACAAAGCTCCCATATCTCAGTTCTGTTCTTGGATGATCCCTGCTTTTCTAAGATACATTTACATAATGGACTATAGCATGGGTATTCAGCATGAGGTCCGGGACCCCCAGGGGGTCCTCAGGGTTACCACAGGGAACATAAGATAAAAATAGACGATTTACTCACATTTGTATCACTACATCTCTTTCCTATCGCCAAAATAAAAGTCTGGGTTTCCGAGGCTACTACTGTACATCTCTGACAAAAATACACTAATATTCATTCAAAAATGTTATCTCGCTCACCTGCTTTGTCCCTCTTAAGCTGGTTTACTTCTATTTGTAGGTTGCTTGTGTTTCTTAGGGTCATGGTGTACAGTAGTTGGTCTCTTTCCAGGGTCAGGCTGTTATTCACTGAATGATCTGCAAAACCAAAAGGTGACAATAAAAACAGCTTTTGCTACTGTTCATGTTGAGGTCAAACATCTGTGAAAAATGTTTTCTTCTGTGGAAGAAGAAAGCTCATCAATATCATTTGAAATGAAACAGAAACACAATAAACTGATGATCAGCACCTCAGTTGATGCCCTCTAGGAGGAGCTATAGGACCAAATATGTAATAATACATCTTGGATCTTGCAGTTGAGCACTTGGTACTGAATAACTCTCTTAATCATATAAATGGTATCTGAATTTTGTCTGTGGTGTCTGTGAATAGCACTATAGTGTATTTTGTCTATAATGGCATGCTGTCGGGTTCAGCTTTTATGTTCTTATAAAAATGATTATACAAGCAGGTTTTGTGATGTGAAATACTCACAGTGCAGGGCCAGGCCTGTTATCCCAGCCAGCAGTAAAAGACACATTATCCCCAGACACACAGCAACAACTCTGACACGTCTTCTCTCTGGCTTAGAACTCTGTCCTGCAACAGAAAGTACAGCTACTAGGTATGCAGCAACTGGGAGAGATACAAAAACATGAGTCTAAAAGCCCTGTAGCCTAGGCTACACCAAAACAGATGAAAGTGCATTTGGCTGTCCAAGGAATATTACTCACTGAGTCACTGTATACAGCTTTACAGTTTTGTGCTAACTAATGAAATCTGAATCTTTCATGTCTTTATTTTCTGTCTGGTACTGCCCTTAATGTCTGTGATGGGGTAAAGAACAACAAATTCCCTATCTGACGATAGGGACATCTACAGGCAGTAGAATGTTATATGCTCAAGCTAACATGCTTGTAAGTTTAGTATGTGTTCGGTTTCTGTGAAGTCCACACTGTTCAAAGTTTTTTTGGACACCTATTGTAGGCCTATGTATACTAGC
>NC_137823.1:13440549-13508049 GCF_963921795.1 Nannobrachium achirus | reverse complement strand
GAAATGGGTCAAACACACATATTCATGATTTTAAAAAAATAGCAGATCTACAAGCTCGCAGTGCGACACTCGGTGCCGCACTGTGAGCTTGTATATCTGCTATTTTGTAATAGTTAAAGCATAACATAATGGTTATAGTAATACTGCGTAATAATGCGTTCTCAGCCTTAAAGGACAACTTTGTTTTTTTTACAATAAGGGTTCATATTTTAGAAGAATATAAAAGATGAGAGTTAAAATGTTTTCATTATAACTCCTTTCTATCGTTTTAGAGATTTTAATTATTTTGATTTCAGTGGTTGGGGGCATGTGTACAAATGGCTAAATATGTCTTTTTAAACAGTATAAGCCCATTCCCAAGATGCACCGCAATCTTTCATGGGCAGATGTGACTTCTGGGTTTACTGTAAATAGCAATAAAGAAATTGCAGGGTTTCTGTGTCTAAAATACATATTTAGCCACTTGTACACATGCCCCCATGCGTACGCATGCCCCCACGTTTTAGCACGCTAAACGTGTTAAAACGATAGAACTAAGTAAATGAAAACATTTTATCACTCACTTTTCTTTTCTCTAATTACAATCTAAAATATGAAACCTTGTTGCAAAAAAACAAAGTTGTCCTTTAATGGGTTTTAATTGGTCCCAGTATATGGGACACATCTAGAAACCTGACAGATGCCAGAGTTTTAGATGCGATACCAAACCCGAATATTTTGGGGAGCCCTCAGATTACCAAAGGTTTGACCCAAAGTTTGTAAAAATAAATAAATACATAAATAAATAAATACAAATAAATACAATTCAAAATCTATTTGAGAACTCTTTTACTGCTACGGACGTTCCCGTTCGCCCCAATTCTGAACGCTGCTCGTCGCCAATACGGCCGCTCCGTAAGCTGATGAGGGGTCGCGCCGCCGTGTACAGTAAAGACATCTCCCGTACCGCTGTTCTCAAAAATCCACTACACGTTAGCATCAATGGAGTAACAAATCACTTCCCTGTTATTTTCTCTGCATCTGTTGCTCTGAAGCGATTCAGTGGTCTGAATGGATGAGCCAATTCACAATAATTCTTGCATGAGGCTGCCCTCTGCTGCCAGTATGGCCAAAGTACATAATGTAATATGAAAAAAAAAAAAATTATAATAATAAAAAAAATAAAATAAAAAATGAATAGTTCTTTTTCTAAAACGTCGCAAAGGTAAGCTGCTTTTTGCTGGCACCAGACCCAATAAATAAATAATAACATCAGGCAGTAGTACAGTTAACTTATGAACAAACACATACAAATAAGCAACTTAAACAGATAAATAAAGTATATTATTATAATATTAAAGGAGTGGTTCACCCTCAGTAATTTGGGTGAACTACTACATCTTGTTCTAATTTGGGTGAACTACTACCTCTTGTTCCAATTCCACAATAAAATCATCGTAATGCATCTTTAACCAAAGACACACACAAAAAGCACCAATGAACAATTATGTCACTGGATTTAATCATCATTTAGGCATTTTTAAGTAGGCCCTAATCCTCAAAGAAGGTTGTGAACCACTGGTCTAATTATCATTTAATCACAGTCTATCTAATTAAATTAATGAACAAAATAAATAAAATGGGAGACATTCAGCATTAGAACAGATCCAGGGACAGCCAGACAACGTTTAAATCAAATATCAACATTTAGCATTCCATCAACTTTGATTCATTTGAAATAAGTTTCCATCTTCTAACCACTTACAGTATACCACAATATACCTTTTTGCGCCTCTATACCAGGTCCCTAGTACGTTATTTTACCCTCTCTACACAACATTTCTTTGCTGAAAACCGCCTCTTAAATTAAATATACTGAACTGTCCATTAAGAAATCCAATATGGTTTGACTGAACTTCACCATGTGAAGTTTGAGTTCATCTTGAAGATACAGATACGGTAGCATAATGGTTCTCAACGTGGGGTCTGGGGACCGCCAGGGGTTAGTGAGGGTAGACAAATGGACCCTTACAGGTCTGTAACTCAGAGAGTGTACCAATGTATATTTGTACACAAGAGTTATGGAACCGGCGGTCCTTGGAAATGAAGAAAGAATCAGTGCAGTAGCATCTGAATGTTCCCATGCAGTCCATTAATCTGCAATAGCGGACAGTGGTTCATCTCTATACCAGCTCTGCTGCCTGCTTGTCATAGTGAAGTATCACACCATGCCTCACTGTGGACTTGGGACTCCTGGATCGCTGCCCTCCACACTCTCCTATCTCACATCAGGGTCTTGAGCTTTATAGTGTTGTTCACTAAGCTGTGGCGCTGCAGTGCATGTATGTACTGTAGGTGATGCACTTCTTGCCTTTCCTGGCTTTGCCATGGGTTTGACTCCCATAAAGTCTGTTTTCTCGTCTCTAGTTCTGGGTGTCTGACACAGTGCCCTGTAGGGCATTCACAAATAGTGATTTTTAGTATTCGAATTATTCAACCTCAAAGTATACGAATAGTCGAATATTCGACAGGACTGGCCAAACTGTCAAATATTAAGTAAGCAAGAGGCGAACATTGTGAAAATAGCCGATCTACATGCTCACGACGCCTCGCGTTGCGAGGCGTTGTGAACATGTAGATCTGCTATTTTCACAATATTTATCTGCGGAACTGAGTCACATTAAATGTAATACCTACAATTCCAAGGGCTTATCAGGGTGGGGTCCCTAGTTCAAATATGTTTATTTTGGGAGTCACGGCCTAAAAAGGTTTGAGAACCCCTGGTATAGAGCATTAACAAATTCATCCACCAGGGGCATTGACAACTCATTCCTTTGACTTCCTATCTAGCCAAGCTTCATAAACTATGTTTTTATTAAAGAGAAAACGATAAAAAAAAAAAAATAAGCAAATATTCGACTTCGGTGAACAACATCGAATAGTGACTTTGATATTCGAATATTCGAATAGTTGGTGAAGGCCCTGCCAGCCTCATCATTCTCTCTCAGACTTTGTTTGTGACCTGTGGTAGGTCCCCGAAGAGGACCACATTTCTATACAACAGCAAAACCGTTCTGCATTGTTCAGTGTTTTGTTTTTGGTATTCCGGGACCCCAAATGTTTGGTAACCCTGGATGTCCCCGGGCCCAGTGTTGAGAACCGCTGGTCTATATATCATTCAGCTCATAATAACCTCTCAGCCGGTCTGGAGACCAAAGCTGACAACAGCAGACATGCACGACCGGACACTAATTGAGTAGATACGTTACCAAAATGCTAATGCTGGCTTTTTTGCGTTTTGCAATTAAAATACAAAAGCCAGGCAAGGATAGGATAGGGTGGAGAGAGGGGAGCTATATTATCTCTGCTTCTGTAGGCTCTATGCACAGCAGCCCTAACGGGAAAGAAATTGGGCTTCTTCCTAACTTCCTACACAGGTGTTATAATGATCAGGGGCGTCAATTGGGTATGGCAGGGGTGTGCAGCTGCCATACCCTGGGCTCAGGGGGAAAATAAAAGTAACTTTTAAATATGAATCCATGAATGTCTCTTTGTCTATCTGTTCTGGTCATTATGTTGTTAAATTACAGTAAAATAACTACAAATGCAAAATTTAACAAAATGGTCACTTTAACAAGGTATTATAATTACATTCTTCACACTTGTATTCTCCCCATCTTGACAAAATGTATATTCCCAGGTTCCGCAGGTCAGCTGCACAGGTGCAATTCATTATTGTTAATTGTTTACTAACATGCCACGTTTAGCTGCACTTGAACAACCATTCCAGGCTGCCATATCCAGCCCAAGAAACTGTAGAAAAAATAAAATGTACTTAAAATAAATGTATCATGCATGTTGCCATACCTTAGCTTTTTCTGAACTGACGCCACTGATAATGATACGAATGAAACATTTGTACTCTCATAGTTACAGGGGTCTATGAAATTAAAAGGTTTGAGAACCACAAGCTACACTGCAACAGAGCCTTAGTAACACCTGTGAGGGAACTTAGGAAGAGACCCCATTTCTTTCCAATATTTCCTTTTGGGAAATGTACTGTCTGATACGTTTGAATATTTATGTTTGATAATACATCAATATATATATTTCATTTAAAACAAATTTCTATATAATCTATATTTTTTAAACAGCTGATCTACAAGCTCACTAGCTTGTGGATTGTGAGCTTGTAGATTCACTATCTTTCATAAGAAGAAGTATTTATTTACGTAGGAATCTGCCCCCCACCCCACCCCACTCATAAAACAAATCTTTAAATCTTTGAGATTACATATAGAATGCTATTTACCGCTCTTCTTTTAAAGTGGTTTGATGATATTCTGTGCTATCATTTTATAATATATATAAACATACAAGCCAGCAGACAGTAGAAGGACAATAACAGAATTATTGCATTTCATATTTTGTATTCATTCTCTTTACGTATTCTTCTTTCTTTTGTTCCTTCGTTCTTCTTTTTTTTCCACACCTAAAAAAAGTTTCTTGACTTTACATACTTTGCTAAAGCGTAAACACACTGTACAGAAGCACATCGTACAAATATTGACGTTTTTTAATTCCACTCGTGAGGAATACATATTAAAATGTTTGAAACAAAAACAAAAGAAAAACTTATACTTCTACTCAGATGGAGAAGATAAAAGGCACTTCCAGATTCTGTTGCTGTGACCTCATGACCTCTGCTCTGTCTGCTGATTGGTCTACAACACTGTTTCTCAACCTGTGGGTCCCCGGACCTGAAGTTGAGAAACACTGGTATTTTCTATGAATTGAGTACAAAGGACCCCAATGGGTTTAAAATCCTCTTACTGTAGCAGACCTTGTATTGAACTGTATTTCCCTGTGCTTTTCTTTGCAAACTGCTTGATTGATTGAAGTATTCAATCAATCAATACAAGTTTCATCCTATAGAAAGCAGAGACACTGTGTTCTGCCTTTTTTAATTAACCACTTAAACCATAGATATATCACTGACCAGGGTCCCCCAGGGGTCTGTACTTTGTCTCTTCCTTTTTTCCCCTCTTTTTATTATTTTTTATTACAGAGTGGCTCTGAAAGAGACAGCCCTCAAATACAATAAGTGTCTGTCCCTATAAGCTAACGTAGAATCACACACTCATTT
The DNA here is from genome assembly GCF_963921795.1 of Nannobrachium achirus. Lineage (NCBI taxonomy): Eukaryota > Metazoa > Chordata > Actinopteri > Myctophiformes > Myctophidae > Nannobrachium > Nannobrachium achirus. The sequence goes on along the minus strand of NC_137823.1, from coordinate 13,502,924 downwards.
GTGTCCACATAGGCTGCAGTATGTTACCTACTTTTTTTGAAATATTTAACTTTTAGTATAGGTTGTAGGTGGGGTGTTCCATTTCAGCAATCCATCTCCCAGGGGTCTGGCACTTTGAAAATGGGACAGACACCCTCATTCTCAGCCGACACGGACAATAAGCCACTCTACTACTGACCTACTTACATACTTATACAGTACTTTCTGTACTTACTTACTTATTTAGATGACTGACATCCTTTTCTGATGACACATGAGGTCACAAGGATCCACATGAAGCAGTGACATTTTTGGATTGTTCTTGTTCCGCTCTATTTTCACCAAAGAAATGTTATTTTTATTTTTTTGTGCTCCTGCAAGGAGTCCGGGCTTTGAAGCGTGGCCTACATCTGGCCTACATCTGACCTACATCTTGGCACGAACCGCTCAAAGTTTGTTGTACGCCCAGGGTCACATTGGCCAAGCTTTGCAGGACGCTTAATGAAATTAACTCATGAATAGCACTGCTCACTTCAAACTAGGTGTGATTTTTTAATGTAATTTGGTAAAGGGTCTTTTGCCAAAAATCAGGCAGAGCTACAACCTCACGAAAGCACAAAAATGTCTTTGCTGAATGTTCTGAAAGCGCTGAATTGTAACATGCCCAGAATAGGGTTGCTTCTGTGTCGTTCTGTGTGTTTACACTTCATTACCTCCGCCCGGTCAAAGGCAAAGCAGGGGATTATGTTTGTTTGTTTGTTTGTTTGTCCATGCAGATTTGGTGAAGGAAAATAATGAGGGGACGAAGTACAGACCCCCTGGGGGACCCTGGTCAACATAGTATAATATAGGGTTGAATTAGTTTACTTAAAATGTATGCAGTATAAGTCATAAGCCAATGGCGGTGAGATTAGGCTGAAACCTTGCCCCACAAACGGAGCCATACTTCATAGATACATTACGTCACAGACGCCTTACGTCACATAGCCACGGGTATAGGCCGTCTGGCCTGGCGGAGATATGCGCTCCACCGATGCACTCTAGCTTATACTCCATCATCGCGTGACGGTGTCGCTTGTCATCAAGAACCGCCATAACTTGTTCCCAAACCATGGCCCTTTTTGGAACGCGGCCCCATATTGATGGGTCTCAAGTAAATGTCCAATTTTTCTTCTTTTTTAAGAAGGAACTCAGAAAAAAAAAGCCATACATAAACTGTATATAAAACATTACAAAGTAAATAAATAAATATTGCAAATAGCAGATCTACAAGCTTGTAGATCATACAAAAATCTATTTCTTTCTGAAGAAATTCAGAAATGTTGATAAATAAATAAAGAAATAAATAATAATAATAAAACAAATTAATGAAATAAATAAATCTACAGCTTGTTGTGAGCTTGTGGAATGACTAGTTTCGCTATTAAATAGCACTTTAATAAGTGGTAAATTCATTCAATGTAAGTCTGGGTCCCCGGTATAGACACCAAACGGTGTCTTTTTGTGTCTCCGACGAAACAGCTTGGGAACCCAACGCGCTACGGAGCGTTAATGAGGCTTTACTTTGCTGTGAGTGGAGCACAACGCCCAGTGTTTCCTCATGGGAATAGCTTGCAGCTTTCCCCACACGTGTTGAGGATCCGTCGTCTGTTCTCTCAACGAGCCGTGAGGTTTCCTGTGAACTGCCGCTGAACCCGAGGGGAGGCTGACTGTCAGCACAGCCAGATCAAACACTAGAGTGAATCTCTGGCATCTGCACTCCGTTCTCCGCACTCCATTCTGACAGCTGTCTGATTCAAGGCCAACACATGCTCCTTCACGATGTGCAGGAAAAACATCAACAACGATAACAGAATAACCTTGCGGGCTGGCTTTCTGAGGCTTACCTATATTTCTGAGAGTTCTTCTATAGGGGTGCAGGAGTTATGAGGAAAAAAAAACTTGAATTTTTTTATGAATGACGTTTTGTAGTTATCTGATTTGCAGTTATAACACCCCCCTTTCCGAAAATCTGGAGCATGCATTGCACTTCAGTGGGTTAAGAGAAGCCGTGGGGTAATCCAGAGGTCCCCGGTTTGCTTCCCGTCCTGCCCAATGCCCATGTCAAGGCTGACACTCAGTAAGAAGTTTCATTTAGTTTCACTCCGTTATTCCGTCTGAAAGCCCTCTGAGTTCAGCCGTTTTCTGTGATGGGGCGCGTGGCCAAAGGGAGACTCCCACGTGCTCATCATGACCATCTGGGCAGTAGCCATCAGCTGGGTGAAGCTGAAAAAACAGAATCCCCCACCCAACCTCCCGTGGTTCCAACAGTCTCACAACTAATATGAGCAGCTCGTTTGTTTCTCTCTACGCCGACGATACAAGGATGTATCGCAGCCTAATTTATATTCCGTTAGTATGACGTTGCGACGCAATGCTCGGAGATCAGTTCTTCTTTGGCAAAGCAATGGGAGCGTGGATTGAGCTCAAAGGTTGTTGGCGATGGAAGCATCTGATCTGAAGTCCTCCGGGATTATACTCCATCGCACGATGGCGATCGGCAAGCTCACAATGTGTCGCACTGCGGCGCATAATGTGAGCTTGTAGATCGCCTATCTTCGCAATTAATTGAAAATAGTGAGGCATCCTAAACTGGCAAGAAACAAAATGACACAGACAAAAAAACGAAGACTTCATCAGAAGACAGACAATCTGGGAATCCATTTGTTAAATTGGTTGTTTGTTTGTTTTTTGCTTCTGGGGACACCACCTCCCTTTTTGTGTAGCGACAGGAATTCAGTTTGGCTCCTCCCTTCTCATAGTCCACTTCCTCCCAGATGCTTCTGTATTTATACCTACAAACAACAACACTACATGCTTAGGGCAGTGGTGCCGTCTTGAGAGATTAGAACACAGCTAACAGGGAAGTATATCCAGTTTCAGAAACGGTGAGGTGAGGCTCCCAGAATCCCCGGCGAGTGTTTCCCATCTTACACCTCTGATTTCTGTGTTGCGTTCCCCCTTGGGCGTGGGCGTCACCTTTAAACCTCGACTTCCTGCGTTCCCGGCGGCGAGGGGGTGGGCGTGGGCGGGGCGATGTCGAAGCAGGTCTCCATCATGACGCGCGACTTGCAGAGGTTGACGCAGAACTCCAGCTCCGCCGTGGTCTGGGCCAGGACCTCCAGGTAGTCCTGGGACTCAGGGTCCATGTCGGGATCCATGTCGACTGTTATGAAGACAAGGGAGGAGAGGAAAAGATCGTTAGGTGTTTTTGGTACATAGACCATAAAAATGAATGGACAACGTTATGCCCATCTATTGCACGGCTTGTTTGAATGCTTGATTCTGATTGGTCAATCGCTGAAATCAGAGGTCTGATATTTCTGGATAACAGACCGCTCCAGACCGTAGCCTAATCAAAGGCTCAGAGCATCTGCTGCACTGAGGCTGCACTGCGTGAACCTTGTGCTGTATCCAACATGTCAGCAAACACACAGCGACATTTACAACTAAACGTTGCGAGAAAGCGAGAAATAGACAATGCAGTAACGAAATATGGATTCTATTTGATCAACACTTCCTTGTTTGCGTCGAGGCGACGTTGCGCTCTGCGGATGGCCAGTGCAACACTTTCACTAATGTAAGCAAGGAAATATGTCATAGTTTTTATACTTGGGTCAATGTTTTACTTTATTTTGTACGTAACCCTGCAATAAGCGGGCTCCTATCACTCGATAATGACCGCTGGGGAAGATGTTATCCCTTACATATTCTACAGGCCGTACATGAAGCCTATTTGGCTACATCCTGTCCTCAAGGTTCAAGGTTCAAGGTTGTACTTTATTGTTACATCTTTTGAACAGGTACACAAAAACTAGTAAAACTAGAGCTTGTCGATCTGCTATTTCTTTTCATTTTTTCATTATAGAATCCTGAAAAGTAACTGTTTTCAACATAATATGAGGTTTCCACCCGACACAGACGATCTATCACGTGATAGTTTTTCGGGAAAAGTTGCAGCAGCGTAGAAGCTACATAGGCTATGAATAAGTGAGTGTGTCATTTTCAATAACCAAGACTACACACATAATTGACATTAATATGCAGTGTTTACCGTATTTTATGAATAAATAAATAATCCCCCCCATTGTCTTTGAATGCATAATGTCAAATTGCATAAGGTTGCATCACCTTTTTCTTATGTACCCCCCCAACCCCCCACCAAACACACACACACACACACACACACACACACACACACACACACACACACACACACACACACACACACACACACACACACACACACACACACACACACACACACACACACACTAATTGTTCCCCACAGAATAGGAGCTTGCATGAGGCTCTTGACAGAATAGCTGGGGTTAACCAGAGGCCTGTAGTCATCAACGTTCATTATTCCCCATGGGAATACAGACAGACAGTCACACAACACAGGATGCTGCTACAGGACAATATTCAAATGGGATTTTTATTCCTTACTAAATATTCATATTGTCTAGGGAATTAGCTTGCAGATGGCTATGGATGGCAAGACCTGTGGACGGTTCTGTCTATCTGTCCAGGGGGGTTGTACCAGGGACATGCTGGGCCCCTGATTCAGCCCGGGAAAAAGAGTTGGAGAGGGCTTTGCTTTGCGAAAAAATGTATACATTTGAAACTTGGAGATACAAGGTTTCTGCCCGACAGTGACGATATACTTTGTTGGCCGCCCAGCCCCCAAAATGGAACGAAGGCAGACATTTTATTTTTATTTTTTTCCTAATGGCCGGCCTGGACCGGCCGGGAATGAACCAGCCGTTCGGGAGTTGTCCCGCTTTTCCCAATGGCCAGCACGTCCCTGTGTCGTACCAAATTCTGGGCTCTGGGTACAAGGATTCACTGCGGGCCCCCCATGAATGTTCTTCACAGGGGGAGGGGGTTTAACCCATTTAGACTGGGAACGCATTATTTTGTGCTTTAACTATTGAAAAATAGCAGATATACAAGCTCACACTGCAAGCTGGTAGATCTGCTATTTTTGAAAAATTGTGAAAAAGGTCTCTGAATATTTCAAATCCTTCTAAGGTTTTTTGAGAAACCTAAGTTTCTATAATCTATGTCAGTGGGGCTCAAACTTTTTATGTGAAGGACGGCCAAAATGATATGCATTTGGCCAGTTCCAGGGACCCCCCAGAAGTGAAATCTGAGTTACAAATGTTCGCTTAAAAAATAGTACATATATTCAAAGATTTGCACACATTTTCACGACTTTTAAAAAAATTGCAGATTTATATCTGCTATTTTTCTATAGCTAAAGTATAAAATAATTAAGGCCCCCCCTCCACCTTGGGCCCTAGTTACTCAGTCCCACTTTCCCCAACCTTGTGACGCCCCTGTATCTGTCTTGTCACTTTAAAGAGCTTAAACAAGGTTTTCATTTACGTGCATGGCACGTAAATGAAAAGTTTCACCGGCTGCTTGGGCGGTGCAAGGCTGACAACATTGATCTGCCACGGTTGTTTTTGCTGTGTCACTGACTGTTTTCAGCTCATTAGTGAACTAATGCTGAGCTTCTTACAAGCAGAGGCAGTGATTTATTCCTAATTATGTTTCTTATGTTTTCCCACTTGCTGAGATTAGGGAAAACACCAACGTTATGTTAGCATAATTGTGCAGACAGCACACACACACACACACACACACACACACACACACACACACACACACACACACACACACACACACACACACACACACACACACACACACACATTTACATAAACATGTAAGCGGGGTTGTATGATCCAATTCAAGAGCTGAGCAAATGCATTGAACTTCTAAGGTTTTTTTTTTTTTTTAAACCTAAGTTTCTATCATCTATGTCAGTGGGGCTCAAACCTTTTATGTGAAGGACCCCCAAAATGATATGTATTTGGCCAGTTCCAGGGACCCCCCAGAAGTGAAATCTGAGTTACAAATGTTCGCTTAAAAAATAGTACATAATTCAAAGATTTGCACACATTTTCACGACTTTTAAAAAAATTGCAGATTTATATCTGCTATTTTTCAATAGCTAAAGTATAAAATAATTAAGGCCCCCCTCCACCTTGGGCCCTAGTTACTCAGTCCCACTTTCCATCCCCTTGTGACACCCCTGTATCTGTCTGTCACTTTAACCCATTTAGAACGGGTACACATTATTGCGTATCATTATTTTATGTTTTAACTATTGAAAAATAGCAGATATACAAGCTCACAGCGCTGCGAGCTTGTAGATTGCTATTTTTTTTAAATCGTGAAAATTAGAATTTTGACCCGATTCTATAAGTGTCTTTTGAATCCTTGTAGGCCTAAGGTTTTTTGAAAAACCTATGTTTCTATGTCAGCAATATGGCCAGCCATCGTCAAAGAAAAGATCCTTTTCACCTAACTGGAGCTCAGTTAGTCTGTTCTTGAGAGACTACTATGTCAGTGGTTCGCAAACCTTTTCATGTGAAGGACCCCAAAATGATATGAATTTGGCCACGGACCCCCATCTCAAAATATTTAGTTCCAGGGTCCCCCAGAAGCGAAATCTGAGTTACAAATGTTCGCTTAAAAAAATACATTTTTACAGATTTGCACACATTTTCACGACTTTTCAAAAAATAGCAGATTTACAAGCTTGCAGCATGGCACTCGGTGCTGCGCTGTGAGCTTGTATATCTGCTATTTTTCAATAGCTAAAGTATAAAATAATTAAGGCCCCCCCTCCACCTTGGGCCCTAGTTACTCAGTCCCACTTTCCCCAACCTTGTGACGCCCCTGTATCTGTCTTGTCACTTTAAAGAGCTTAAACAAGGTTTCATTTACGTGCATGGCACGTAAATGAAAAGTTTCACCGGCTGCTTGGGCAGTGCAAGGCTGACAACATTGATCTGCAACGGTTGTTTTTGCTGTGTCACTGACTGTTTTCAGCTCATTAGTGAACTAATGCTGAGCTTCTTACAAGCAGAGGCAGTGATTTATTCCTAATTATGTTTCTTATGTTTTCCCACTTGCTGAGATTATGGAGAACGCCGACGTTATGTTAGCATAATTGTGCAGACAGCGCACACGCACATTTACATAAACATGTAAGTGGGGTTGTATCAACCAATTCAAGCGCTGAGCAAATACATTGAACAAAGAATTTATCAATAATTGGACTTCAAGTAAACAAAGACAAAGTGAAGCCATTGTCTTTGGAGACAAAAGTCAGCTCTCAGCAGCACGCTTCACTCTGTAATGTTAGAAACTAAAAACCAAGCCAAGCCGGAATTTCACCAGTCACCAATGCAATTATAAAGTGAGCCCACTATCACTGTGAGAATCAATGTTCAAGGTGAATCAATGTGTACTTACTGGTAACTCTACTCTCATATTTGTATGTGTTTTATATTAGCTTATTCTTATGTTCTATTCTCTTCTGACCCCACTTTTTATGTCTTTCTTTTGCACTTTGTCCTAATAGTTTGTGTAAATAACTCTAAACTGCTTCTGCGTTTGCAGTTCTGGGGAACATCTCTGCTCCATTTGGACTGATCCAGCATCAGTGTAAGCCATTTACCATGAGAGGGAGTGGGTTGTTGGCTGATTTACTACCGTTTCAGGGTTGTGGCACGAGGACCCACGACCCTCGAATGGTAAATTTTTCTACCACTTCTACCATATAAATGAAAGAAAACACAGTTTTTGCAATGTTACAACTGCAACACAACAGTGGGCGGGGTCCATGAGCCAACTCAAGTTTGTTGACTGATTTACCACTGTTTTAAGCAAATCAGAATCCAGTATCTGAACATGTGACCACAAAAAGTGGTAGAAATACTTACACTCTCCGCTCCATTTGGACTGATCCAGCATCAGTCTGCTCTTGGCCTTGTCCAGCTCCACCCTCAGTCGGTCATGTTTGAGCCTCAGCTCTCTGATCTGCTGCTGTCTCTTCTCCAGCATCCTGAGCCTGGCGTTGAAGTACAGCAGACCCTGGGGAGAAAGCAACCAAAGAACAACTACCAGTAAGACTCCCTAATCGGGAGATAAGCGACCGTTGGTCGCTTATCTCCACAAATAGGCCAAAAGTTTGTTTTACCAATTATTACACTCTATGTGAACATTTACATCAACAAATCCCAAGTACTATGCAGAACGACCCATTTCAAGTTTTTAATGTACAACAATATTTAGAAAATAGGTCTACAAGCTGACAGTCCTCGTCCCTTATATTCCCATAGGTTATATGGAGATCTCAGTGTTTGTCAGTCCTTGTTCATTTATGCCCATATATGGACATCTCTATATCTACTGTAACAGTCCTTGTCCCTTTATGCCCATATATGGAGATCTCTTAACTGTAAGTCCTTGTCCCTTTTATGCCCATATATGGATATTCCTGATGTCATCAGTATATGAACATATATGGGCTTTCTGATATGCCCATATATGGAGATCTCTTAACTGTAAGCCCTTGTCCCTTTTATGCCCATATATGGATATCCCTGATGTCATCCGTATATGCCCATATATGGGCTTTCTAATATGCCCATATATGGAGATCTCTGTATCTCCATATATGGGTATAAAAGGATACTTCAGGTCTGACATCAGGTTTGTTTATATTGGGTTGCTAGGTTTGACATCACAAACTCTATGGGCCATCTGACCTAGAAATCTATATTTGGGCATAGATGACTCATCGTGACCTCATCACACGTGTGACCGACGGACGGCCGGTGGAGGTTTTCATACTAAACTGCGACCTTACGGTCGCAATAAAATAAAATAAAATAAAATAAAATAAAATAAAATAAAATAAGGCTAATACTATGAAACTAGTAAGAAATGAGGTCGCGCACATGGTCACGTCCACGCATGCACCTGGGTGACAGCAGACTGCTGGGTGAGCGCTGGCGATTTAGCATGGGATAATATATATATATATATATATATATATATATATATATATATATATATATACATACAGACCTGGTTGGTTGTTTAAGTTGGACAAATATAAGGTCAAAATGTGGCCATATTTTCCCAAATATGCATAGATGTCTGACGTCATAGACCACATGAGACTGACACAATGTGTCCATATATGGGCATTCCCAGATTAATATTGGATCTGGACAAGGACGGAATTCATTTCCTAGTGTGACTCACGTTCCGGTTGGTTGTTTAAGTTGGACAAAATTTGCTTAAAGAATTGCTTAAGTGTGACAGAGTACATGAGGCGTGACGGAGTGTGACATGTGACGGACGGACGGACAGACATGATCTGCAGGTTTTCATACTAAATGTGACCTATACGGTCGGCGGTCGTAATAGAATCTATAAAAAAGCAGTGTAATTGTGAGAAAGAGAGTTGTGGAGTTAGCTGAGGAAATCACATTGAAGAGGTGGGTTTTTGAGATTGGTTTTGAAGGTGTGGAGGGTGGGGGGCTTCTTTAGAGTATTGTGGAGTGAGTTCCACAGGGTTGGGGGCAGCAAATCAAACACTCTAGTCTACACCCTGGGTAGTGGCTACGGATAATATGTGGACGTACCTTTTCAACATCCTGGAACGGTTGCTAGGAGACAAAGTCAAGAAAAAACTCAATTAACGAATACACATCTAATAAACACTGTCACAGCCTACACAATGATTTAATACACGCACACACCTGCACACGCACACACACATTCTGGAAAAACACACACGCACACAAGAAGAGATGAAACACTTTCAATCACTGTTTGTTAGAGCAGAACTAATTGACACATTAGCATTCATCGACGCACGCAGTAACGCACGCACGCTCGCACACACACACACACGCACACGCACACGCACACGCACACACACACACACACACACACACACACACACACACAGAGTGGCCACACAATGGCAGGCTAGGACTGAGGGGATGAATTGGAGATGATCTTTCTCTTCCTAATTGAAAGGAACTCAGCTCTCCAAGGGAACTCAGCAGTCAGCAGTGGTGTAAAGTCATTTACAATTTTCAATAGGCTACTTTTACTTAAGTTCTACTCCACTACTTCTCAGATGCAAATATTGTACTTTTTACTCCACAATAGATTATTATTACAAAACATACATTAACCTCTTCAGCCCTGTATACATTTCGTCCATTTGAAAATAGACGATCTACAAGCTATCACAACGCATTGTGAGCTTGTGGATCTGCTATATTCAAAAAATATATATATATATCCACAACTTTCCAACATCCCATCGTGCATTGCGCAGAAGGCGAGCGGCATATCCGGCATCCCAGCCGAGTGTGATCTACAAGCTCACAACGGTTGCATCTGCGACACGATGATGTGAGCTTGTCTGCAATTAACCGGAAGTGTCCCGCAGATAATGCTACAGTAAAGTCTTGCGGAAACAGGTGATATATTTGAAAACCTAAAATGGGACATTCTGCACAATGAGTGCTTTTACTTTTGGTACTTTAAGTACATTTTGAACCCAATACCGTTGTACTTTTACTCAAGTAGAATTTTGAATTCCGGACTTCTACTCGTAAGGGTGCCCTCACACCAAAATACCTATGAGAGTGGAATCCGCGTTCCGCCAAAGCATTTCAATGAGAAGGGAGCGTTTTTTGCAGAAATCCTCTGCCGGCATGAAACCGCTTCACTCTCATTTAAATGCATTGGCGGAACGCGGATTCCACTCTCATAGGTATTTTGGTGTGAGGGCACCCTAACAGAGTGTTTCTGCATTGGAGTATTGATACTTTTACTTAAGTAAAGAATGCAAGTACTTTTTTCCACCACTGAGTAAAGGGACTCAGTTCTCCACAAAGCATCACATCAGTGTCCTCTCTCTCTCTCTATCTCTCTCTCTCTCTCTCTCTCTCTCTCTCTCTCTCTCTCTCTCTCTCTCTCTCTCTCTCTCTCTCTGCATGCTTAATGACCCGTAGAACCACAACCACACCACTGTCACCCTCTATCCATCAGCTCACAACCACAGTATACACTGTCTTCCCCGCGACCGCAGTTTTCCCAGTGAACCTAAGCGCAACGGTGGGGGCGCGGGAGTGTGGGGAACACACCACTCACTATTGCCGATGATGGAGAGGTTATATAGCTTCATGTATTGAGAGGCACTCTTGCCGATTTCGTTAGAGACTCGTCGCCAATTGCAAGATATTTAAAAGTTATTTGGGGCCATGATGATAACCTCTGCAAGATCGCGGTTCTACTAGTTTTAGAAGCCTTTTTCAGAAGTTAATTTAATGTTTTCCATTTAATGATTTCCTTTATCCTCATCTAATCTTGCACATATGCATGCAACTGTTTTCGCCAGGCTTTAAGGCCTAGTAGGCTTTTCAGAAGTTAATTTAGGCTAATGTTTTCCATTTAATGATTTCCTTTATCGTCATCTTGCGCTAATGCACTAATAAGCTCGCAACCCTCCTTGCCCATCGGCCCCCCTCCGTTGCGCTAATGTTCACCGGGAAAACTGCGGTCGTGGAGGGCGCGTCTTCCCCTTTCCCTCTCCTCTCCTCCCCTCTCCTCTCCTGCCCCTCCCCCGCCTCTCCCCCTCTCCCAGACACCAGTTCAATCTAAACCAATTAAGAAGTGACAGTAATTGTTTGTGTGAAATCTTCAATTAGTGACACGTTCAATGAGGGAGTGAACGGTGGCATGCCATGATGGGGGGTTCAACAGGCCCCCCCGCTTGTTGCGTGTTCATCCATGTCAGACGCTAAATTAGGGACAGCTAACGTATTCACATGCTAATTCCTCATCTATATGCTTGAATCGACGGGTTGCATATTCTGACGAGAGTCTGGAAATAGTGGTAAATATTAAACCAGCTCCCAGTGGTTGATGAAGTAGCCGACACACGACTAAAACTAGACTAAAATAAAATTAAACTTTTCAGATGACTAAAACATGACTAAAACTAAATGACATTTCATTCAAAAGACTAAACTGAATAAAACATATGTTCTCAAAATGAACACTACTGAGATGTCATTGAACGCATCTCACAAAGGAGAGAGACACTGGAACAATTTTATGTGGCTTGTGACTAGGGATGGGACGATACACAATATTATCGTTTATCGTGATAAAAAACAATCACGATAATCGTATCGTGGAGATTTCATTTATCGTGATATCGTCCTCCGTCATGCACTGGGATCAATTCACCTTTTATTTGCCGAGCTGCATATCCGGCACCACTTAAATCCTCTATTGGTAAAAGGTACTGGATTATACATACTTGATACAGTCTGATACAGATCTACTATTTTTTGGCATATGTTCCGCCCCAGGATAATGGATTTTGATTATCGCGATAATATCGTAAATCACGATTTCTTTCGGCTAAAGAATGGTTCAGACGCTGTGTTCACGTTCACTCTACCATTGGAAATGAATATAGACTCCAAACCTACTTGCTTCAAAAAAACAAACAAAAAAAAACGGAAATGCTGTATCTTGCTATCGCCATCTTGGTGCTACATTGTTTTATTTTATTGACCATACTTGTACTGTTCTCCATTTTTGTCTAATAAAATATTCAATCAAAAAACCTCCGACGCGGCCATGACGTCCCTCTTCCGCTGCAGTCGCTCCACGTCGTCGATCTCGTACACCTTGATCTCGAAGGGCTCCTTCAAGGCCCCCCCGCCCAGAGGGGGCAGGTCCACCCACTGGGCCCCCCCTCCCCCCGGCTTCCTGCCCAGAGAGGAAGTGTCCGGCATGGGGGCGGGGATGAGCCGGCGGCGCTGGAAACCTGGAAAGCATAAATGATTTAATAATGAATAAATAGTGATTAAATAAAGAAACTAACTGTAACTGGCTGTTTTCCGAATAATCTAACTGCACTGATATTGTTTATGTCCTTTGTACATTTGTGTACTTCTGCTTATGTGGACATAAATAAACATTTCATATGTATGTTGGTGTCTGTGTCTGTTTAAGCCCCTATCCCAATCAGAGACCAGCATTTCTGGCAACGTCATCATCAACAGCCAATGAGGGACGAGCATTCCTGGTGATGCCAGTGGTGACGTCACTGGCATCGGGGGTGGTGATGCCAGTGGTGAGCGCACCTCATGGCTCTGCTGGCGCACAAGCAGGCCATACATGGCCTACTTGTGTGCTAGGCGCAAGTTGGCACCTTGACAGAGTGCAGTTCTAGTTATAATAGTGTAGTTTGCATGTTCTCCCTGTGTCTCCTAGGGTACATAGGTATTCCCTCACGATACTATACTGCCTCCCCCTGGCCATAAAGTGTTCCTTCCACACGCTATGTCCAGCTGGGGAAACTCCCCCCTGTCAGGTGAAAAAAAGCGGCTTGGATTCCTCATTCATAGGTCAGTCCGTTGCTCTCTTCAGGTTGGCAGAGGGAGAGTAGTGCCCAGGATTAGACAATTGACACCAGGTGAAGAAATTGGTTACAAATGTGGAATAAAACATTTGAAAAACATTCTAATAATACTAGTGAAACTTGATATGATCAATGGTTCTCAATATGGGGTCCGGGGGACCCAGAGGGGTCCTTAGAGGAGTTAAGCATCTGTGTCTGTAAGAGTCTGTACAAGTGGAGGTTACTCCAAACTGAGAGAGGAGAACATCACCTTGACCTCCCCTGGCGCTGCAGCCACACAGCTGTGCTGATACAAGATGTCATCTACATGTGGGGAGGTTGTACCGTCTTGCCCAATGTTTCTGGAACTGTTCCAGAGGGGAGGGAAGGCCACTCAGCCTGTGTCTTGGGGAAGGCTATGTATGTCTATGGAGGATGCAACCACAACCTGACTCGACACACTGGAAACAAAATGCTGCAGGAAATCTACAAGTTGGATGGAATGGATGGCACCGCGATGGTCTGGTCTTTAGTTAACGCCAGAGGCACTCCACCAGATGCTGTTTGATATGCTCACTATTCCACCTTCATTGGGACAAAGATGTTTGTACTTGCGTGCCGAGGGGACCAGCAGGACCGCTGCCACCACATCAGAGTGTTTGACATGGACACAAACTGCTGGCTGAGCACGCCTTTTTCTGCATGGCCTCTTCCGCAACACCCGGACCATTTAGCTTTTACCTTCAACGGAGAGCTGTGCGTATTTGGCGTCCCTAACTGTGTACCGAACAAGGCCTCAAATGAACTGTGCAAATTCAACCCAGAGACTTTCTCCTGGATGATTCGGAAGTGCTGTTGCATTGTGGGAGATCGTGTCATCGTCGTTGGACAAAGCAAAGAATACGGAAATCCTGATGACCTGGACATCCTAGACTTAAGTCCTAGCCTGAAGACGTTACGCAAGCTTTACACTACAGGAGGGCAAATTATCCTTGATGAATTCTGTCTTGCTCACACTCACCGTTGCCCCGTTTCTTGGGCGTCCTGGAGACTCTGCTGCGGTTGGACGAGGACACTCCGCTCTCGCTCATGGAGTCATGGGCAGAGGACGAGGTGCCTGTGGTCTCGCTGTCCCTGATCATGCTCTCGTAGCCGCTGCTGCCGCCGCTGGAAGGAAGTAGGAAGTAAGTACGTAAGTACGTAAGTAAGTAAGCGCTTCACATACAATAAAAATACAACAATTAAAAAGGAATAGTTTTCAAGTGGTTTTTAAAAATACCCACAGACGCTGCAGCTCTCAGGACCTGTGGAAGGGCATTCCATAGCCTGGGAGCTATAGCCTGAAATGCTCTGTCACCTTTGGTTACAACATTTCTATGAGGAACTGACTAATAGACCCTGGTCGGCTGACCTTAGGGCAGGGGTCTTCAACATTTTCAGGCCAAGGACCCCGTAGTTGAGAAAGATGAAGCAGGGGCCCCCACAACCTTTTCATGGATTCCATATCGTTTCATTGTTTGACAGCACAATCATCAGTGTATTTTGGATTCACGTCAATTGCTGTTTCCATATATTTTCATTGTTTGACAGCACAATCATCAGTGTATTTTGGATTCATGTCTATTTGTTTTTCAGATATTTAACCACTTGAACCGTTAATACTTAATAAACTTGACCTTTCACTCTGTACGTAGTCTGATCTTTTCCCCCTCTACACAAAAAATAGCAGTCCTCCAAGCTCACAACAGCGCGAGGCGTTGTGAGCTTGTAGATCTGCTATCTTTTGGCTAAAGTTCTCAGAATATGGACACTACGGTTCAAGTTGTTAATATAAAAATGGAGAAAAGAGAAAGGTTTCTATCACATATTTGGAGTACCCAATGCAGTAACTCTGAGGACCCCCTATGGGTCCCGAACCCCCTGTCGAAGACCCTTGGCTTAGCGTCCTGCTCGGCCCATACCATACCTGTGGTAGAAGAGGGCGGTGCGGCCCATGGCGGGGGGCAGCTCGCCGCTCAGCACGCTGCTGTTGTCGCTGCCGTGGCCGCTGCTGTAGCGCTGGGGTCTCCGTGGCGCCGTGATCTTGCTGTAAGGCGAGGGGAGCGGCGGCGGGGAGTAGGTGGGTGGCCCTCCGGCTGCGGCTGCACCACAGTGACAGAATTTCACATCTTGCTATTAATGCCAAATATTTCGATTTCGGTACGATATATACGATATTACGGTACAAATTTCATATTCAATACTTTTTGTTGCAACAGTTCAGCATTGTTAGAAAGACAGCGTGATTAACAAGTCAATATCACTCGTTTTAAGTGCTATTGGGTTCCCACACTTGCTATTTGATAAATGTTGCAAAAGTGAAAACTAAGCTTCAAAACAATTGCAAGTCAGTTTCACTCTTATTTTGAATTCCTCTGACAGAAAGTAAAACGCTTACTTTCCTAGGACGCACACTCTTATTTTGAAGTGTCTACTCTCGTGCTAACATGCTAAGTCAAAGTCACGGCAAATCACTGAGTTAAATTTCACCTATATATTTATTCATACACAAATATAAGGGCGAAATTGCACTCAGTGATCGCAAAAGGCAATGATATGGGCGATATATCGGCCATATCGTTGCCTTTTGCGATACTGATATTGTGCATGTTCATAACGCATTAACAATATGATAACAATACAGTACATTGTGCAGCATTACCTCCGGCGGCACCGCTTGTTCCGCCGGCGCCGACATCATCACTTCCTGCAATCCCCGAAGCGTGAGCAAACTGCTTCCTCTGGCTAGTGGAGGCTAGCTCGCTGACGCGACTGTTAGCCGCCCTGCTAATGGCTTGCTTGGTTCCCATGATGGTCCCCCTCCCCGGTTTAGTCGTCGCCGCAACAGAGCGGGCCGGGGACTTCCCGCTCGGAGGTAGGCTGATGTTGCGCGCCGCCGCAGCAGCCGGTGTCGCTGGCGTCGCGTTCTCCGGCAATTTAAAAGAAACGGCGAGAGTTTTGGAACTGCTGCTGGACAGCGTGCGAGACCTTGATCCGCTACTGGCAACGAGCGATCGTGAAGTGGTGCTCTGACCCTTGAGCTGTGTGAGTTTGCTTGTTGTTACGAATACAGTGGCAGAAGACGAACTTGAGGGGGAGGAAGGAGGAAGTACAGAGGTGGAGGCAGGAACTCCGAGTCTGGGCACAGATCTGGTGGGTTAGATAGATAGACAGATAGTTAGTTTTATATCAGTTGTGATTCAACAACAGAATACAGAATAAAGTCAACAATTATGTTTTGACTGAAAAGGTACGGGCTGAAGCTGAAGCTTATTATGCCCACCTTACTAGAGAATTATATTGTAATATGATATTAATATGATATATATTATGTACAATATGATATCGACCGTCAGGAAGCAACTTAGTATAGAAACGTGCATCACACGCTGTGACACTTTGCTCTCACATGTAATTCTGCTATACTTTTGCCTAGCACATGACTTGGGCCTTTTTTCCGCCAATAGGGACGAGCTGTAATTGTTGAAGCACCACCCCCTCTGTCTACTAATCACGTGCAGCAGCTGTCACACTTTGCTGTCACACTTTGCTGTCACCAGTGTTGGGCAAATTACTTTAAAAAAGTAATTAATTATAGTTACTAGTTACTTCTCCAAAAAAGTAACTGGGTTAGTTACTGAATTACTCTGTAAAAGTAAATAGTTACTAGGAAAAGTAACTATTTGCGTAAAAAAGTTTGCTTAATTTCAGTTTATTTAACTTAAAATATTTGTATTATATAAGTAGGTAAATATAAGTATTTTTTAAAGTAAATTAGAGAGAAAAAAAACGATTCAGACACATTATAGTATTTTCTGCCTTTCATTCTTTTCAAGGGAAAAAATACCTTATATCGCTTTTTTGATGCCTTCCATTATTATTCTCAAGGGGGAAAAAACACCTCATGTCATTTTGCTTTACGTGTGGAGACAGAGAGGAGGGGAGATCTGTCACAAAGAAAACTAAAACTAAATAGGCAATTATACATCGACATTTAATCTCTGCATAAATATTTAAGGATGCTATGCTTATAATGATTGCAAGCAGAGTTGTTATCAACAACACTCACGGAGTACTGACATAACCTAATGAGCTCCTAGTGACTGGACTGGAGACAAAGAGAAGCTGCAGCACATCAACGTTAGAGCCAAATCAATAGGGGAAATCTGCTAATCTATTAATGAAATGGTGTCGCCTGCCGAATATAGACAATATACAGGCTCCCTATGTGTCACCATGCTTGTGGATCTATTGTTTTTGGCGAGTAACATCAGATGGATTCACTCACGGATCACGGGCAACTCTGTGAGTCATTTATTTATTTATTTTTGCAAGACCGACACACAGGGTCTCTCTCTCTCTCTCTCTCTCTCTCTCTCGTTATACCCAACACTGGCTGTCACACATTGCTCTCACAAGTAACTCTGGCATACTTTTGCATAGCAGCGTGATTTCAACTTTAAAACGCTCACATTACTTGGCACTTTTTCTGGCCAATAGGGACGAGCTGTAATTGTTGAAGCCCCGCCCCCTCTTTCCTCCTGGTGGCTGAGCTTTAAACAGCCATAACTCCAGTTCGCAGCATGGTACCGTCTCGAAACTTGGTGTCTGGACTTAGATGGCCAATATGGACAAGCTGTAATTGTTGAAGGCCCGCCCCCTCTTACAAGTCTGTTGTTTCCGCCCGCCCTGATGGTCACTTCTTGCCCTTAGGGCGTCTTACTGGTATATATTATGTACATTTTCTTTTATAGCAATAGTTAATTAATTTTAACATTACAATATAGCAATAACAATAATAATGGTTTACATTTGGCTACTGTGGCACCACAATATTGCAGAATTTGCAGAGACAAAACAAGGTACCATACCTTGTTTTGCCGTTCCCTCCCAGGCTGGGGCCGCTGTTCTCCCTGGACAGGCTGGGCCTGGACCCGGCCGAGGCCTGGCCGCTGTATCGTTCCAGAGACGCCACGCTGCCGTAGAACCGGGAGCAGTCGCCTTTGGCGCCCCGCGTCTTCAGACTCGAGGACGCCCTGGCAGACCCGTGATCAGCCTTCAGACTGGACGTCTTGTAGCTGTAGGAATCCGCTCTGAACCTCGCGGTGAACTCCTCCTCCGAGGACAAAGTTTTGGGAAGCCTCCCGGCCTCGCCGCCCGTCCTCGAGGCACTCGGCGACAACGTGATCCTCGTCCTGTGATCCAGGCTCGACTTCCTGACGGGCGGAGCGGGAGGAGGAGAAATGTTCCCGGATCCCGATTTGGGAATCCCGCCGGTCCTCTGCCCGTTACCTTTTTTCCCCAACGACGCGAACCTCACACTCCCCGCTCCGGAAGAACCACCGTCGTGGCTCCATTTGGACTCGGAGGAGCTGTGAGGGACCGACACGGTTCCCAAAGTGGTCGCTCCTCGCGTGAGCTGCGGCATCTTAACCAGAGTGTCTCCTCTTCTGATGGGCTTCTCGCAGCCGTCCACCACCCTCTGACACAGGCTCGCCTGCGTCTTGGGCAGACGAGGCACGCTGTTGCTATTGCCCCCGGGTCTCCTGGAGGGCAGGGTGCCGCTTCGCAGCGGTTTGCCCGCGGAGAGAAACTCCACGTCTTTGAAGTCAAAGTGAACGCTTCCCTGCAGCCACGGGTCATCCCTCCTGCCTTCCTGTTTGCTGCTGCTGCCTGAAACGGCGGTGGAGGTCGAGGTAGGCTTGGCTTTCCTGGGAAGACTGGCGTGAGCCGGGTAGTGAGGGACCTAGATAGATAAATAGATACCTTTATTATCCCAAGGGAGAAAATCAGTTGCCCAGAGGCAACACAGCAGTTTAATGTTTACAAAGTTACAGATAAGTATGAAAAGAAGAATGTGCCATTTCAAAACTTTACACGTCCTGCCATTGGCAAGACAGTAGTTTTTCAGGGGATTTGCAGTAAATGTAGGTTGGAGATCAGCTATTTTTGCTAGTTTCTGCAAAAATAAGCTCTGTTCTCCATACAAATTAGAAAAGCAAAACAGGGAAAGAAACCGGTGAAAAAAAATCATTTGGAGGACATTTTCAGGAAAAGAACACAACACTATGGCAATACTTAAAGCACAACTTAACAATGCTGTGCCAAACAAAAGAGTTCATAACAGTCAAAGCTAGTCAGTGCTACACAAGTATCTCACCTGGGACGAGGCCTGGGCGCTCAGCGTGTTGGCCCTGGCTCTGGAGCCCCTCGGCGAGGCTCTGGCGGAGTCGGGGGAAGGCGGACGCCTGGCCGATACGGCGAGGGGGGGCTTGCTGGGCGTGGCGGGGTCGCTGTCCAGCTCCGAGAAGCCCACGCCGCTGTCGGTGAGCGAGCTCTTGGCGCCGCCGAGCGTCAGAAAGATCTCCCGGTGAAAGGCGGCAGGAGACGACTGCGCAGAAGCCGCGCCGTCCGGCGTGACGCCGACGCCGCTTTTGCGCTTGCTCGAGAACCTCCCCGCGGAATGACCGCGTTCGCCTTCGTCGTCCAACGATCTCACGCTCGCCTCGCTTGCCCACGAGCCGATCAGCAGCGGATTGACGCTGCGGCGAGGGTACCGCTCATCCTGCGAGGGGGCGGTGACGTCGGAGCCGACCGCAACGGCTGCGGCACTGGCAGCGGCGGCATCGTCGCCACCGCGGCGTTCGGACGACGTGTACATGTCGTACTCGTCGTTGATGCTGCTGATGATGCTGACGGGGCGCGAGCCCCGCGGGGAGCCACCGGACAGCACCTGCTGCAGGGATCGCTCGCTGCTGAAGCTGAGCAGGTTGCAGGGCCGGCCGTTGTCCGGAAGCAGGCCCAGAGGAAGCTCCTCCACCACCGTGAACACCAGCTCATCCTCTCCGTTCAGCTCCACCGGCTGCTGCAGCGTCACCGTGGTCCTCAGGATGTCCCGCTCCAAACGCCTCCTCAGCCAGGCCGCCCCCACCTGAGGAAAGGATGAGGAAAACTGTTTAGACCCACATTATAGGGCCATTATAGGGCACTGTTCCCACTGTTACCCATTTGTGGGTAGCGGACACATTTTCATTGGGAACATACATTTTTGGTCTCCTACATTTTGTTGAAAAAAAAAATCAAAAAACATTCCCAAAAAAGCAACATTTCTCATGAATGAAAAACAAATTCAACGTTTATTTTTTCTTTCTTTCTTTTGTAATTTCTTTAAGAAATCTAAGAAAAATCCAAGAAATAACATAAATTAGAAAACAAATGTTCTGATAGTACTAGTTGCTATAGAATGGTCCATGTTTGGACTTCAGCCTTATCCCCTGTCTGGAGAAAGAGGCAGTTTCAGTTGCTCCACCAAAACTTTTGGGTGACAGGTTTTCCTCCAATCCAATCCACCAAGGCCCGTCATGATTGGAGGAAGGCCCCTACATGTCACCTACATGAAAACTGAAACTGAAACTTAAGTGAAATCACTTATCCTACCTTCTACCTACCTGATTTTTGACGTGATAAACACCATCCCAAAAATACAGCCCGTAGACGACTCACCTCCACAGGGTCCCTGTGCACATGAGAAGACCTCTCCTCCCCGACAACAACAACACCCTCGGTGACGTCGCGCCGTTGTCCGAGCGCTCCTCCTCGCTCGCTGTTGTCTCCCACAGGGGGCGCTCTAGCAGCAGCAGCAGCAGGGAGGGAGGCTCGCGGTATGGAGGGAGAGTCGAAGGGTTTGGGGGCGGACAACGTCCCTTTACCGAGGTACGTCTTCTCCCGCACCACCGCCGCCGGCTCTTCCTCGGACTTCACGATCTGGGCAGACGAACGCCTGCTGGGCTTGGCGCCCGGACCCGGACCTGGAAGAGACCCGCGAGGAGACACCACCTTCTCCCCGTCGCCGCGGGTTCTTTTGGATGCGGCGTCCGTCGGGACGATCCCGCCCGCGGACGACGACGAGGGTGATTTGGAACGTTCCCGGGCGGGTTTGGCGGAGGTCGTCGTCGATGGGCTTTGGGAGGGGGGTTTATCGGCTTGGGGAAGGGAAGAGGCCGAGTCAGTGCTCTCGGTCTGTATGCTCGGTGCCGCGGCCTCTTCCACGGTCGCGGCGGGACCTTCTGTCGTGGTCACGGAGGGACCCTCTGTCGCGGTCCTAGCGGGACCCTCGCTGCCGTCGATGCAGGTCAGCCTCTCCTGGAGCTCGCGGAACGTGTCGCACTTCAGGTGGTCTCCGTCAGACCTCGGCCTGAACCAGATTAGAGGGGGGGGGGGCAAACAGTTAATGCCTGGAAGTCATTTGTTTAATCGATACAGACAAATTTACATTATTCAATTGACTTACTACCAGTAAGACGCCCTAAGGGCGAGAAGCAAGGCCGCGCTGAAACTGAGACTGACAATATGTCCATATATGGGCATTCCCAGATATGGGCTTAATATTGGTGACATCAGGGATCTCCATATATGGGTATAAAAGGGACAAAGACAGAATAATTTGGAAGTCGCCTTGCGACAATCACACTCATGAAACTGACACAATATGTCATATAAGAGCATTCCTAGATATGGGCTTAATATTGATGACATCAGGGATCTTGGCCATATATGGAGCGTAACAAGAGCCGTGACGCACGCAGGCATGGACGGACGGACAGACAGACGGACATGATCTGCAGGTGTTCATACTAAATGCGCCCTATGGTCACAATCAATTCGTCTCTGCCGGGTGGAAACCTCTCCATGTGACTGACTGAATATGTCCATATAAGCGCATTCCCAGATATGGGCTTAACATTGATGGCATCAGGGATCTTGGCCATAATATGAAGCGTAACATGAGGCGTGACGCACACATGCACGGACAGACTGACGGACATGATCTGCAGGTTTTCATACTAAATACGGCCTACGGTCTGACTGACCTGGGACGGTTGATCCTCAGCCTCTTGTTGAGCGAGGGGATGATGGGGACGGAGGCCGGGGGCCCCTCGTTGTCGCTGAGGTCCCGGTCCGAGACGGCGGCCCCCCCGGGTCCCACGTAGATCACTGTGTCGCAGGACTGCTCGCTGCTGGACGAGTAGCCCTGCTCGGCGGACCGGGGCGGGGGGACGTCCGGATCCAGGGCCACCGTGCGGGGGTAGAGGGGTCGGAGGTGAGAGGAGGAGGAGGAGGGTCTGCTGCCCCCTGCTGGCCGGCCCCCCTCCTCACAGGAGCTGTCCCCCCCGGAGGAGCTGGACGCAGACTGGATGGAGACCAACAGAAAGCACATTTTTGTTCAAATTATATTTTTGCCAAGGACATACAAAATGAACGGACAATAATATTACTAGAAACCCATAAAGAGCTAGCCCTGGACCTTTGGGGTTCCTTAACTGAAGGTGGTCTTGACCAGTGTTGGGTGTAACAGTGTTATAACTAACGGCGTTACGTAACAGCGTTAGGTTTGGCGGTAACGTAGTAAACTAACGAGTTACTTTATACAATATAGCGGGATCGTTACCAGTTACATTTCCCAAAACATAGCGGCGTTAATTAAGTATTTAAGACCTATAATTCCCTGTTCTTTCTGTTGCCACAAAGGCGGTCCGCCCCCTGATGCAACGCAGTTCTCCCGTCACTTAATTCACAAAACGTATACTCCCATTAACAAGTTACTCCAGTCAGCCAATCGCTCTGCAATGCGCGTCATCTTGAAACCAGGAAATCACTCACTGTTCTGGACTTCTGGTGCTCCGTGTGTCCTACGAAACAATGACAGAAGCTGCTGCGTCCGTCTGTAATATACATGTTGATCCTTCCTCACAACGGGGAGATATTAGTAGCGTCCGTGCCTTTAGTTTGCCCGTGTGTAAAAGTTCACGTCGGCAGGGTATTAAAGTGGAGCTACATCATCGGATCGTGTGGATACCACTCGCATTATCGGCGGCGGACAACGGTGTATTCGGACCCGGCCATTTAACTCCGGTAAAGCCGCCATGACAACGCCACAGCACCGAGGTACTGTACAGTTTAACGCTGGGGAGCATCTGCCTTTTGAAGAGGACGCATGAGCTAAAAAGGAGGCTGCACTCTTTTGTCTTTTTCATGTTTACCAAACTTCCACGCAGGTGGGTTTTAATGGTCGGTAACGGAAAAAGTAGCTTGTTACTTTACTTTTGTCATTGGGTAGCGGAGTAACGTAACGAATTCGTTTTTCAAGTCAGTAACTAACCTAACTCTCTCTCACTCTCAGAGTTATGGGGGTCCTTGAAAAGTCTAAAATATCTGTAGTAGTGGACTCCTAGTATATGCCATAGTGTCATAGTGAATGAATTTCAAACATATTTTGAAGAAAACCTGGGGAATGACATTCAGTAATTCGGTCTTATGATCAAAATAAGAACATTATAATGTCATGTGAAAACAAACTCTAGAATGTGCCACGGACACCGACAAGTCTTTGCCACAGATATAGCTATCAGGGTACGTACACATTGACATCAATCAAGCTATCGATGAAGCTATCGATGAAATACCATTCCTTACTTTTTTGGGACCTTTGTGAATCTGATACCCAATATTAGAATAAAGTCTAAAGCGAAGCATGTGTGTGTGTATGTATGAGTGCGTGCGTGTGCGTGTAGTGGTGTAGTGATACTGTACGAGTGCACTGTATACCTTGGTCTTGGTCTTCCTCATCCTCTGGATGCGTGAGGCCAGTTGTACGGTGGTCAGAGTCTCCATGTAGTTGACGGGGGAGTCAGAGACATGGGCCACCATGATGGTCCTACAGTTGATGTTCCCCAGAGCTTCTCTGAGCAGCATGGTCAACTTACTGTCCCTACAATATACATACACACACCGTCCACGACATGGTCAGTTTATTGTCTCTATATATGATTATATATGTCACCGCTAGATCGAGAATCAGTTAGATCGAGAACCGGAGCGCTCGTCGTGCGGCGCGGGGCGGAACAAGCGGTCGCTTTGATCCACAACAACGACAACGAACAAAACGAGTGCTCTTACCACGACCTAACTGAGTTACCCAATCTAACTGTAACATACTGTATATACACCTCAACTTGGTCAGCTTACTGTCTCTGGGTAATTAGGTGCATTTATATAGCGCTTTATTCCAAAGCGCTTTACATAGATTGTGCATCACATTCACCCATTCACACACACATTCATACACCGATGTTGGAGGAAACCATGCAATTTGAGTCTCAGGGCTCTATTTTGATTGTCTTAAGTACCAGCTCTTATGCCTTAACTTAAAGGCCTGTCCATACTGTCTCCGGCCACCGAACTTTGTGTTCTGACTTTCCGACGTGCAGCTTTCCAAACTCTAATCCGTGGTAATGCTTTTCAGAAGATGCGAGTGATGCCATTTTGTACTTGAACCGGACCTTTTCGACAAAAAGTTCAGTGGTCGGAGACAGTATGGACAGGCCTTTAAGTTAAGGCATAAGAGCTCTGGTACTTAAGACAATCAAAATAGAGCCCTCAGAGTCTTGCTAAAGGACACTTCAAGAGTAACTCTGGGGGAGCCCGGGATCGAACTGGGAACCTTGCGGTTCTACATCCGGCCACTCTACCCCTTTTTACTCATTACTCATTTCTCAGTATTTACTACTTAAATTACTGAAAGTAAGAGTAATAGTAGAGCATTTAAAAATTACTTTAAAAGTACAGATCCTCAAAAAACTGTTGAGAACTTACTTGAGTACTTTTAATTGAGTATTTTACCTCTACCTGTTGGTGGGTGTGGTTACCTGTAAGGGACGTGTTTAGCTCCGTTAGCCAGGGCCAGCAGGACGTTGCCCAGGGCGGACAGAGACAGGCTGCTGCGTACACCACCCGTCTCTCTGCTCCCGCTGATGTCCGTCTCACAGCTGCCCAGGTCCAACAGATGGAGGCGACAGCTCCCTCCTGACACTGAGAGAGAGAGAGAGAGAGAGAGAGAGAGAGAGAGAGAGAGAGAGAGAGAGAGAGAGAGAGAGAGAGATTGACAATTTAAACATCACCAATGTTATAAAAAAAAAATCCCATATCTGCTTGGTGAAGTACAACAATGTGCAAACACAGCAGCAAGATTCATGAGCTGCTGTGATAGGAGAAGGATATCAAATGGGACACAACCACCTTAAAGAGAAGGCTACTGATCATTGTGTCAACCTTGATACATGAAAACGTTTTCACTCCTTTCACTTGTACATATTTTGTTTTCTCATGCCAATAAATCCCTTTGAATTGAATTGAGAGAGAGAGAGAGAGAGAGAGAGATGGGGATGCAGGGAGAGAGAGGGAGAGAGAGGGAGGAAGAGATCATGTTTTGGTTGATTGATTGAATACTTTGTGATGCTAGAGTGCGGTCTAGCCATCACCAACTCGGGACTGGGCCTGACGCAACGCCCTGTCAGCCTCATCCTTCTCTCTCTGACATTAGGGAATTTAAGCAAGGACGTCTACAACTGTCCGCTAAGGTAACCGGAAATGGATCAGTGCTCGACTGATGCAGTCTCAGCCCATTCTACTACAACAGCAATTAACTTTCCACGTAACGTCTACAACGTCTGCTGCATAGACACGTCTCCAAAGAGTTCAGTAAAAGGGGTGGGAACCCGTAGCCTGCAGCTGTTTGCTTAACGATTTTGACTGCTACGGTCATAGCAGTGGTACTTCCGCCTGGTGTTGCCGTCCTGAAAACCGTTGTTGCTTAAACTCTGTATTGTATGTGACCTGTGGTCCCCATAGAGGTCCACATTTTTGAATACCGTAGTTTATTAGTCTAAAAGGATGGCACAACAAAGTCCTGGCGACTTCCATTTGTGTTTCCATTGTGGTCCTTGGTATTGAGTTCATCAAAAGAACATAATTAACACATCAAACTTGTCAACTAATACAAATAGCTACTGTATACATATTTACAGACTGAGACACACAGAAAAATCCCATCCTCATCATTTCAAGGGGATTTCAAATCTATCTCTCCTCTTAGTTTTCTGACTTCTCTCTCTCTCTCTCTCTCTCTCTCTCTCTCTCTCTCTCTGTAATCAGTTTTAGTTTGCAGCTTTGTGATGTACGGCGTGATGATGAGGCAGGTCACCTTGGCGTGATAAATAAAGTCCCCGCCCATAATTCACATAATTCAAGGTGAGACCGCGAAGTTAATATGAGCAGTGAACTTATGATTTATTATAAATACAGCGCCGGCGTCAGCACCATTCACGCATAAGCACACGCACGCACACACGCACACACACACACACACACACACACACACACACACACACACACACACACACACACACACACACACACACACACACACACACACACACACACACACACACTCATTCCAGATGATCATTTATAGGAGCGTCAGGCCTTCCAAGGAGGTAAATGATAATGCCTACCACAGTGACAGGCTATCAGGGAGTCGCTAGACAAGAAAATATCGTTCAACTCAGACGCCAAGAAGTGCTTTTAGACTAGGAGGGCAAACGACTCGTGATTTTTGCAAGTCGCCTCGACTCAGTAAAAAGGTTGAGTTGAAGTCGACTTTATCGATTGATGACGTCATCACATCACACACAACCCCCCAATTATTTTGGGGGGTCCCCAAATGAACTTAATGTGAAACATTGTTTTCTCGCTCAACTGTAAACAAACCAGCGTAAAGTTTAAGTGTAAAGAGGGTATCTGCACATTTCTGAAGTGCCAATTTAAGGATGTTTTAATACCTATGAAATGACAAATTAAACATTGTCCAAATTGTCAAATATATAGAGGCAGAAATTGTGAAAATAGCCGATCTACATGCTCACATTAGTTCTGCTATTTTCACAATAGAAAGTATTTTTTCAATAGAAAGTATTTTTTCTTGTGTAATGAAGTCGACTGAGTCAACTTCATTACACAACTTTTTCGTTATTGCCCTAATTTAGACAAGGAAGAAGAAAAGTCTGGTGGACACGCGGTGTTACAGTAGGTAGTGTTAATGACTACACTGATGTTATTTACTAACGATGAGTCAGCGGTTAATAGAATGCATGGCTCGTTAATTAATTACCAGGCCTTAAATATAGGTCACGATAACTCCTAGCTGCTCAAAGTCACTGTAATGAAACTATGCTAATGAGACAAAGCGCACATGCACACATGTATGTACACTTGCACACACAGACACGCACGCACGCGCAACACACACACATGTGTGCGCACACACACACACACACACACACACACACACACACACACACACACACACACACACACACACACACACACACACACACACACACACACACACACACACACACACACACACACACACATTTCTATTACTATAACTTTTAGGATGGAAAGGAAAAGCTCACTGGTGTATGGAAAATGGCAAAGAAGAAAAAAAAGTGAAAAATAGCAGATCTACAACATGCTGTAAGCTTGTAAATCTGCTATTGACACCAGCACACAAATAAGAATAAAATACAGAAAACTTTAAACTAAACTTAGATTGTTTTTTTAGGATTAGGATTTAGAATTAAAAATCTAACCTGAATCTATTCCATAATGGTATACCTGACTAAAATCATTTTAACCACGCACGTCATACACATACACACACATTTTCCATCTACGACAACTCTCTTCAACAAAAATAGCCGAACTACAAGTTCACAACGCGTCACAACGCGTCACAGCGTTGTGAGCTTGTAGATCGGCTATTTTTGGTGAACCTTCCCCCCAAAGTAGGCATGCTGGGGTTCAAGTGGTTAAACGTCAAGTATAACATTATTTTCAGTCAGTTCTGATGGAAACAGATATTTCGCCAACAGGATGTATAAGATTCTAAAAATGATCAGTGTAATTCAGGGGTGCTGTGGATGAAACAGTTATTTACAGGGGTGCCCTGAGTCAAAAAGGTTTGGGAACCCCTGGTGTAGAGCTCCTTACTGGCTGTCTTGCTGCTGTGGGTGTGCTGCTGTTGGAGGTGCAGAGTGAAGAGGAGGTGGGAGTTCCTCCTGATGCTCTCCTCCTCACAGGGAGGCGCGCTGCTCCTCACCGCCAGCGCCGTGTCCAGGAGGAACGCTGCCCGCTCCGCCGTGGGCGCACGCAACACACACTGGTTCTGGAGCTACACAACACAAGCAACACACAACACCACAGTATGTCATTTAGACAGAGTTGGAAAGAAGTATTCAAATGTTTTACTTAAAGGAGCTATAGTCAACTTTTTCATTGTAGGGCCGACACTTTGTTTACATCCTAGTCTATAGACTAGAATGTAAACAAAGTGTTGGTCTGACAATGGCCAAAATGATTATTTTATCATTATTGTATGCTTTTTGTGGTAATTTATTAATAGAAACACATACTGTATATGAAGCTTATTTTTTGATAAAATATTTTCGAAACATTATTTTTATTTTAGCATCCGTTTTTCAAGAAAAAGTTGACTATAGCTCCTTTAAAGTGTAGGCACCATGAAATTTGCCTTGTAAAACTGTTGACACATGTCTCTAAAGGTCCCCCTAAGTATTTTTAACATATATTTGAGTCATATTAGTTTGGAAATATATAGTTACATTTGAGGTTTATAAATTAATAAGACCAACTGGGGCCATTTTGGGAAATAACTTCGGAAATAAAGTTGTCGCGTGAAAATGACGTAAACAAGAGACTCTCTCCTGCCCTCTTGTCTCGGTGAAATGCAAGCTGGACACGCCCCCCTTGCTGTTTCCTTGTCAGCACGGCTGCACGGACTGACAGCGCAGCGGTGGAAGAAGTACTCATATTTTGTACTCAAGTAAAAGTATCAACAAGTAACAGTATCGATACTACAATGTAGAAATAAACCGTTACAAGAAAATGTCTGTCACGCACTGTGAGCTTGTAGATCGGCTAATTTCAAATGGCCGATGTATATATAGTAATTAATGAATGGTTTGTAATAATAATTAAACAAAGTATTTTTAATAACTTTTTTTTTTAAATAACTGCAGAGGAGTAAAAGTAGCCTACAATGATTTATTTTGAGATGAAGTGGAGTAGAAATAAAAGTACTGAAATGTAAAACACTCCAATAAAGTAAAAATACCTCAAAAGTGTAGGGCCCTACGTAAGTACAGTATCTGAGTAAATGTAGCGTACTTAGTTACCGACTGCAGGCGAGCCGATTAGAAGAAGGCTATCTCCACCTCAAAGTACAATCAATACTTGAGTAAATGTAGGCTACTTAGTTACTTTAGCGGGCGAGCGGCTCTCATCCACTCACAATGATGACAAGCCTCGGTACAAAGTGCTTGGTTTAATACTTGAGTAAATGTTGGCTACTTATACTTTACACACGAGTCCCGAGCGTAGATGCGAGCGCAAGCCTCGGCCAAAGTGCTTGGTTTAATGTTTTATTTTAACTCTATCTTCTAATTATTATTCACTTATCCTCACAAATAGTCGCCCTGTCCGGCTGACCCCTATTTATCTTATTTTGTCATGATGATTTGTCCCAGAAACGGCCCGGGAAAGAAAAGCTCCATAAAAATCACCGAGTCACAATGGCTTGTTCATCCCGCACATGAACCTCTCATCGCGGCATGAACAGCGAACAGCAGCCGCTATCCACAAAGCCTGGAGCGAAGTCAAGACCCCCCCCCCCCCTCCCTCGCGACTGTAGACTCGTGCGAGCTGCATGTGCTTCAGCATGAATACAGCGAAATCAGTCCCATCAATTACGAAACATAACACAACGTGTGATAGCATACATATCGTTGGTCATCGTAAAAAAACTGGAAAAAACCTCCATAACCAAACACCGAGTCCCCTCTCCTCTGTTAGTTCTACCCACGGATGAGCCCGGCCGCTGGGCCGGGCAGAGCTCCAGTAGCCGCTCTAGCAAGCCTGGAGCGAGTCAAGACACGCCCCTCGCGACTGCAAGCACTTGTTTTCAATATGAATATAGCGAAATCAGTCACGTAAATTAATAAAATAATATACGAGGGGACAGAATTCAGATCGTTGGTCATGGTCATTAACAATGTTATGTATTTATCTTTATTATTAAAGTATACAATAGCGTAATTCCCACAGCCTTTTCCCATCCACTTAACACTGGGTCACGTGAGCGTGTCCCACAGATGACGCACTGTTTTGGCTCGTCACATTCCGAGGCGGCTGGGCGGTGCCTCGGGAGTTGGGACCTCCTTCTTCCTACAGCTCCCAATATTAACCCTTTCAGGGTATAGTTGCATTGGCAAATATATTCACAACTATGTCACTGTTCTATTGACACAAAGTAGTGCCCGTTATGTTACCCTTCCTTTAAGTGAAAGTATCAATACTGCAATGCATAGTAAAAGTACAAAAGGATTGCTATCAAAATAAACATAAAGTAGGCCTACTCATTACGAAGTTTTCAAATGAATGAAATGTAGAAAATCATTTGAAAACCAATGCTTTAACTCAGTGGTTCCCACACTTTCTAGCTTTTATAATAATTAAAAAACAAAATACAGGAAATCCCCCCCAAAATATAAAGTGATATTTATTTACTTGTGACCCATAATGTGTCTGCATGCGACCGAAAAATGGGTCCAGACACTGTTTGGGAAACAGTGCTTTAAAGGACGATTTCACCACTTTTCTTCATATATTGTAATTGGTCCTCAATTATGTTCATGATAAAATGGCAATTTTTTTCTACTTGGTCTGTGTCTCATAGGAGGGCTGTGTGCAGTTCAGAAACCCTTCTACCAGTGACATCATCGATGGGGAATCTAAGCTAATAGTGTGTGCCAGCGGCTACGTCATTGTAGTCCTTAGCGGCCATTTCTTGGGACAAAACACAGGTGTTTCAATTGTTTGATTGCATAGAACTAACGCTATAGTCTAATCAGAACACCTGTGTAAGGCTGTGTTGTCCCAAGAAATGGCGCTCTTAGAACTACATTTGGCACACCCTATAGAAACGGCAGGCTTTCTATTCCTGAAAAGTTGTTCTCTCGATGATAACAATAACAATATGTTTTTAAAACATGTTGTTATTTTTCTGCCCAACGACGATGTCACCTCCAGACCAAGAAGAGAACCAGACCAAGAAGAAAATAATTGCGCTCTTTTATCTGGAACATTAGTGAGGACCAGTGTTGGGCAATATTACTCAGGAGAATAATATGTTACTTATTACACAATAAATAATATTATATTACTTTTTACTTGGAATCAAGAGTAATATATTATATTATATTATATTATATTATATTATATTATATTATTGTCACGGTCTGCCTCTCCACAGACCATGTCCCCACTTGGAACACTCCCACATTCCATTCCTCCTCACAGTCCCAGTTACTCACCTGTTCCCACTCCCTCATCAGCCCTGCATTGCCATGCCAATTACACACCTGTGAACACTTCCCCAATCAACCTGCTCACTATATAACTGGACTCAATGCAAACACTCATTGTCAGTTCATAACTCTACCTGTCACCATGATGTTCCTGTGCAACCTGTTGTCATGATGTTCCTGCCTTGCTCCTTTAATGCCATGGTCTACTTCATGTAAGGTTTGCTTATTGCTTCATTAAATACTTTAAAAGTCTACTTGGTTTGTTGTGGCTCTGCTTCCGGGTTCTTCTGCTCTTCATCCGTGACAGTATGAACTGACCACTAATATGAACCCAGCAGAGTTACAACTTTTTAGGAGGAAGGTGGTGGACTTTGAGAATGCTGTTGATTGTCTCTTGGCCTCTCCCCCTAACCTGCGTGCTGTACATCTAAAGGAGATTTCTATCCAGCAACAGTGGTTTAAAGAGCGGCCATGGGTTAATCATTTTGTTCCCCATTTGAATGTGGTCCGTGAGAGACTTAAGAACTTTGAGACTAGCTCACAACATGTTTTCCAGCCAGCTTCTCAAACTATTAGGCTAGGAGTGATGGGCCTGCAACCCACTAGCCCTGTTGCTAACCAGCAGAAATTCCAGTATGTTGACCTTCTTTCGTATATTCAAAGTCGTGTTCAAATTCCTGTGTATCCTGACCCAGTCAAAGAATCGAAATTGGGCACGAGTCTGGCTCGGGGAGGTCCCCGTAATTCCAACAAACGGGGCAATATCTCCCAGGGTCTTTTAGCCACCAAGCCCACTCAGCCAGCAGCTATCCAGCCAGCTAGCTTTCAGCTTGCTAGCTTTCAATTGACTAGCAACCAGCATGCTAGCAGCCAGCATGCTAGCAACCAGCCCCCACCTACAGATCCATTCGAGGGTTCTCGTTTGGCCATTTGTGTGGGGAACCACGGGCTGCCCAGTATCTACAAACCTCCACTGCCAGAGCTCGTACTGCCCAGCGTGTCGGAGCCAGAGCTCGTCCTGTCCAACACCTCGGAGCCAGAGTCCGTCCTGGAGCCCAGTCTGCCTGCGCCCTCTGCATCCTCATCGGCTGTATCTGCTGCTGACCTGCCAGAGCCCTTGCCAGCCATCTTCCTAGATGAGCTGCCTGCGCCCTCTGCCCCCACAGCATCCCTGTCGGCCGATGACCTACCAGAGCCCTCGTCAGTCAGCTCCACTGGTGACCTGTGTATGTCCGAGGTCATGGAAGGCCTGGTCCTTGGCTTTCTGTTCAGCTGCTTCCTGCTCTCTCCGTCCTCTGGGGTCCAGTCTCCAGAGTCTCCAGCGCCGTCTGGGGTCACGTCTACAGAGTCTGCTCCAGAGTCTGCAGCGTCGTCTGGGGTCCTGTCTACAGAGTCTGCAGCGCTGTCTGGGGTCCCGTCTTCAACGGCATCTGGGGTCCTGTCTCCAGAGTCTGCCGAGTTGCCAGCGGCCCAGTCTACAACGCCGCCGCCTCCAGCACCTGCTCCGCTTCCAGCACCTGCGGCGTCCCTGGTGCAGCCTCCAGCACCTGTGTCGCTGCCTCATGCACCTGCGTCACTGCCTCCACAGCTTGCAGCATCACTGGCGTCGCTTGCAGCATCCCTGGCATCGGTTGCAGCATCCCTGGCGTCGCTTCCAGAGCCTGCTGCATCACCTCCAGAACCTCCAGCATCTGCGTCACCTCCAGAGCCTGCAGCTTCTGCGTCGCCTCCAGAGCCTGCTGCGTCGCCTCCAGAGCCTGCTGCGTCGCCACCTCCAGAGCCTGCAGCATCCCTGGCGCCGCCTCCAGAGCCTGCGGTATCCATGGCGCCGTCTCCAGAGCCTGCATCATCCCTGGTGCTGACTCCAGCAGTTGCAGCATCCCTGGTGTCATCTGCAGCATCGCCTCCAGAGTCTCCTGATGTCTCCTGCTTCACTACCTCGTCTCAACCTCCTGGTCGTCCACCAGATGACATCTTTGCTGACCTGGTCTATCATCCTGGTCGTCCACCTGACATCGGCTCAACTCCAGTTCAGCATCCAGGCCGCCTGCCTGACGACGTCTTGTCTCAGCATCCAGGCCGCCCGCCTGACGTCTCCTGCTCGGCCCCAGTCCATGGTCGTCCGCCTGAAGTCACCTGCTCGGCCTGGGGCCATCATCCTGGTCGTCCGCCTGAAGTCACCTGCTCGGCCTGGGGACATCATCCTGGTCGCCCGCCTGATGTCACCTGCTAGGCCCCAGTCCCTCTCCTCCAGCCCCCCTCCACCCACCCTGCTCCGTGTTCCGGGCCAGCCTGGTGGGACGTCTGGAATCCGTCCCTTGAGAGGGGGGTACTGTCACGGTCTGCCTCTCCACAGACCATGTCCCCACTTGGAACACTCCCACATTCCATTCCTCCTCACAGTCCCAGTTACTCACCTGTTCCCACTCCCTCATCAGCCCTGCATTGCCATGCCAATTACACACCTGTGAACACTTCCCCAATCAACCTGCTCACTATATAACTGGACTCAATGCAAACACTCATTGTCAGTTCATAACTCTACCTGTCACCATGATGTTCCTGTGCAACCTGTTGTCATGATGTTCCTGCCTTGCTCCTTTAATGCCATGGTCTACTTCATGTAAGGTTTGCTTATTGCTTCATTAAATACTTTAAAAGTCTACTTGGTTTGTTGTGGCTCTGCTTCCGGGTTCTTCTGCTCTTCATCCGTGACAATTATATTATATTATAATCATAATAAGAGTCAACAATCAGCCAAAATGGCTGTAAAATATAGCAGCAATCTCTCTTGACCACCGGATATCTGAGCAAGGAGTCTCAGCCAGACCGGAATTTACCGTACTGGGTAATTAAAAACGAAATAAATGATTTTTATCCGAAAATCGGTGATCGTCTAACCTTCCCTAGTCACCGCTCGTCCATCGATAGCGCATGGCTCCTCTGACATGAAGCGGAAGTGACGTCAGGTCCTTTCCCTGCTAAACCTTCCCAGCTCCCATCCATTTTCTGTTTAGACGATAGCATTAGCATAGCTGGAGTGCTAGGGGCTAAGCTAGCGAAAATATTCACATGGACTGTACAGTCATACTTGGATTATTTGCGCCCACATTTACGTGAACGGATCGCGCACGCGAAACGCACGGGGAGAAGATGCCAAAACCGCCACTCTATGCCAATGCAGATCGAGCCATTTCGCTGGTGACTGTGGTGAGAATACAACGGGGATCGCGTGATGGTTAGGGGATGAAGACTACATGATATTGCGCTGATGGGTCTTGTAAAATGAATGCTGTTCAGATCATAATATAATAATAGAAATTTCACGGCTAATCTACCAACAAACCATTCTATTTTGGCTGGCGAAGTTTTGTTAAACTAAATGTTTTCAAAAGACTGCCGACAAAACCAGAGTAATATTTAACTAGGATATTCTTCACAAATTAATATGGTATAATATTACTGTTTTGGCAGAGTAATCCCTTACTCTACTCGTTACATGGGTAAAGTAATAATATTATAGTAATGTATTACTAGTAACTAATACTGCCCAACACTGGTGAGGGCCAATTGGATAGGTTGAAAAGTGTTGGTCTTTAACTGACCTGAGAGCCAGAGACGGGGTCTTCTCTCAGCAGCACTGAGGGGGTGTTGGAGGAGGCTCCTCCTCCCAGGTGAGCCAGCAGGTCGGTGAGCGTCTCCTCCCTACCGCTGATCTCCACCGCCGACACTCCCACGCTGTAGGAGGCGCCGCAGCGCTCCCTGCGCTCCTCCATCACCCGGTACAGCCACGACACGGCCGTGGGCGTCACCCCCAGGCTCTGGGTGGAGCACTCTCTACCCAGCATGGTGTAGCTCTTCCCTGAATGCGGAGAAAACCACCACCACCGAAGAAGAAGAAGAGTAGAAGAATAATTAAAGATAATAAGGGTAAGGGTAATAATAATAATAATAATGCATTTTATTTATAACACACTTTACATTCTTGCAAATCTCAAAGGGCTCAAAAGCAGGGTTAAAAGCATGGCATAAAAACAACAACAAGCAATTCATCAATTACAGGGAACCCTGTTGCTAAATTAAATATTAGTCAGATAAAGAATTAAGCAAAACAGGGCACAGACAAAAAAGAAGAAAACAAAAACAAAAAAACTAAAAGAAAAGAAAACAATGTCCAGGGAATATTAATGAAACGCTTTGCTAAAAAGGTAGGATTTTAGTCTGTTTTTAAAAACATCAGTGGACTGTGGCATTCTCAGGTGTTCGGGCCTTCCACAGGCATGGGGCTGTATAGCAGAATGCAGAAGATGGTGGATATAGAAGCGAAACACTCATACACTCTGAAAAGCACTGATCAACTCTTTTGAGGCCGTTCATTCAGTCAGCAGTGTTGTGTTTATTAGTAGTAGTTGCACGTTTCTGCAAGATCTTGCACATTTCTTTCTTTTTGTAAATGAATAAACCATAGCCTCACACTCTCCTCCCTGTGGCTGTGTTCATGTTATGAATTCCTCAGTTATTTCCCCCCACAAATTCTAAACCTGACAAATATACATTCAATAATAGTTTGATTGATCTTTATTTACACAATCGTGCAGTTTGTTGCGTATGGGGGGGGGGGGGGGGGGGGGGATCTATAAGAAGAATACATAGCTCGATCCCATACATATTTCACACATAATGTTCTCATCTGTCATGATCTGTGGGAGGAAATCAACCCGTTTGAAAATGTGTGCAAATCTTTGAATATATCGTCACTGTTGGGCAGAAACTTCGTATCTCCAAGTTTCAAAAGTGTACATTCTTTCGCAAAGCAAAGGCCTGCTTCATCATACAAGACCGTCGCACAAAAGTAGTGAAAACAGACGGTTTTGGACATACAAGGTTTCCACCCGACAACGACGATATGTATTTTCTTAAGCGAACATTTGTTACTAAAATTGTGCTTCTGGTGGTCCCTGGAACTAAATATTTTGAGATGGGGATCCGTGGCCAAATACATGTAATTTTGGGGGTCCTTCACATGAAAAGGTTTGAGCACCACTATAAGACTTGCACAGATCTTTCAAAAATACCAAATCTACAAGCTCGCTGTGAGCTTGTATATCTGCTTTTTTTTATAGTTAAAGCATAAAATAATGCGTAATAATGCGTTCCCGGTCTAAATGGAAGTCTGGAATAAAATCAAATACCTTGGTCACTTCATTACTGATCAAATGACTGATGATGATGATATCTTCAGACAGTGTAGAAAACTGTATGCTCAAGCAAACACTATTGCTCGTAAGTTCAGTCAATGTTCTACTAAAGTGAAAGTGTCATTGTTTAAGACATACTGCACACCGCTCTATACTGCTCACCTTTGGTCATTTTATAAGAAATCTAGTATGCATAGGCTGCAAGTTGCATATAATGATGCTATGAGAATACTCCTTAAAAAACCCAGAGGGGGCAGTGCTAGTGAGATGTTTGTCACTGCTGGAGTGAGGACTTTTAAAGCACTTTTAAGAAACTTAATGTACAAATTCATGAAACGGTTGGATGTATCTACTAACGGCATCATTGTGGCACTTTCAAGCCCCCTTATGAGCAGTTCACGCTATACATCCAGACTAAGGGTACACTGGTTAAAATGCCTGTGTGTTTTTCCTGTGGGCTAAGATATGTACTATTTATTTTTACATCTTCTTATTGATTTTTTATTGCTGTTGGGTTTCTTTTATGTATTGTACAGTGTTTTTATGTCTTGTACTCTGTTCTATGGACCTGAGTCCGCTAATAAAGATTGAATACATAATATATAAATGGCTCAAAAGAAACAATGAATTAGTGCGCCGATATCTTTAGAGACAAAATGCAGCGTCCGACACAACGTGACATCTGGGAAATGACGAGCTACACCATTTGTTAGCCATGATCGAGCTGTCATAAATAATTGACCACTGCGTCAATATGACACTCCAGTGAGTTGAACCCGATGGTTACTCCGTTCTTACATCCAATCAAATCGCCTCGTTCTCGGGGGAGGGACTAATAAGGTACGAGGACTGACGGACGCAAAGGATGGGTGAGAAATAATTGCTGAAATAATTACTGTGGGCAGTGGTGAAAAGTAACTAAGTACATGTACTCAAGTACTGTACTTGAGTACAATTCTGAGGTACTTTTACTTTATTGGAGTACTTCCAATAAAGTACTTTTACTTCTACTTATACTCCACTACATCTCAGAGGCAAATATTGTGGTTTTACTTCACTATTAGTTACTAGTCCTAGGCTGTATACATTTCGGCCTTTTGAAAATAGCAGATCTACAAGCTCACAATGTGTCGCAATGCGACTAAAATAGAATTGCATGACATTTTCAGGAGGTATTTGAAAACACGTGAAATGGGACATTCTGCATAATGAATATTTTTACTTTAGTATAAGTACACTTTGAAGCCAATACTTTTGTACTTTTACTCAAGTACATTGATTTCCGCTCTTTTACTGGTAATGAGTATGACTACTGTACAGTACACTGCACCATTGATACTCAGTGGTGTAAAGTAACTAAGTACATTTACTTAAGTACTGTACTTAAGTACAATTTTGAGGTATTTGTACTTTACTTCAGCATTTCCAATTTCCAATACTTTTATTTCTACTCCACTACATCTGGGATCCAAATGTTGTACTTTTACTCCACTACAATTATTCGAAAACTTAAGTTACTAGTTACTTTGCAGATATAATTTATAATATTATGAAACATACATAACTACTTTAGCCCTATTTTATACCGTGGCTATTTGAAAAAAGCTCACAAGGTGTCACATCACGATACGTTGTGAGCTTATAGATCTGCTATTTTCAACAACAACAAAAAAATACTTTTACTTTTGGTACTTTAAGTACCTTTTGATGCCAATACATTTGTCCTTTTACTCAAGTACATTTTGAATCCTGGACTTTTACTTGTAACAGA
This sequence comes from Nannobrachium achirus, assembly GCF_963921795.1. Taxonomy (NCBI): domain Eukaryota; kingdom Metazoa; phylum Chordata; class Actinopteri; order Myctophiformes; family Myctophidae; genus Nannobrachium; species Nannobrachium achirus. Next base: position 13,464,305 of record NC_137823.1, on the reverse strand, counting down.
GTACTTCTACATTGCAGTGCTTTTCCCACCACTGTTGATATTTTAAGTAAAGAAATGTGAGTTATTGTTTTCCACCACTGCAAATAATTGCTGAAAGAATAACTGTGTGCTTCTGTCCACCCTTCTCCACAGCCACCAGCCAGGTCATGCTCTGTGAGTGTGTGTGCATGGAGGTGGGCTGACAGGCTGCTCTGGACTGTTCCCAGAAATAGGTTAAAAAAGCAGGGGTAGATTGATGGGCCTTTACCTGCTGCAGCCCCCACAGGCTCTGGAGTGGCCTAGACTTTACCATTAGATGTACCCATGCAGTCTATTGGGGCTTTTCATTTTAAATATCTTAAAGGGGGCCTGTCACCAAAAGGGTTGCTGTCACTTTAAGAATCATCTTAAAAAACAATTTAATATTTTAATGATGTCATTGTGGGGATGCACAATAATAAGCCAATCAAATGTATTGTATGTATAGCCTGACTGTATGACTACTTACTGTACTGGTCAGCTGTTGATGGGGGGCGAGGGGCAGATTACACTGTGACATGAGCTTCAGACTGTTTCAGACCGTTTTCAGAGAAGCTCATGTCACAGTGTAATCTGCCCCTCAACCCCTTTAGGTGACAGTACCCCTTTAAGATTAATTTACTTTCAATGGCCTTTGATCACACCTGAGGTTATTGTACTTTTTATTTCATTGTAACTGTTTTATGTAACATTGTAACTGTTTTATTTTTGTTGAGACTTTGTAGCCTACACAGTCAATCTCAATTGTTTTAAATGCACTCTATAAATAAATCTTGATTTAATTTCATTTTGTACATTAAAAACTCATTTGTAGCCAATCCCGCGAATACTCGTGAAATATTAAAAGGTATCTAGAGTGCCGATCCCGCGTATACCCGGGCTATTTACTGTATATACAGTAAAGCTGGCAATGGCTACGTACCGTCCGTTGAAAAGTGCTGGCACGGGTGGAATCGCCGATTCATCATCATCGCGCATCCACGTGCACGTCCCTTAACATGGAAGCCAACGGTCTTTCTCATCTTTAATGTCCATTTTCTCCAAAAAACACTTTTGATGCCAAGGATGGCATTGGATTCTCGCTAAAATAGCTAAAAAACATAAAATGACTCTCTTCTCCACTAGTCCCTCCCTAACGTTTTAGTCTAGTTTTTATTTTGTTGACGAAATTGTCAACAAAAAAGTCTTAGTTTTAGTCATCACAGCTTTAGTTTTTATTTAGTTTTCTTCAGTGAAAAAAAACGCAGTCGACACACATTTTTCGTCATAGTTTTAGTTGACAAAATCAACAACACTCGTGAGCTTGTTGATCTGCTATTTTATGCTAAAGGTTTCACCACTGCTGGGGTTTAAGTGGTTAAACAAAGTGACCTTAGTTAAAGGTCAGTCAAACACTGTCTGACATGGACTTTGAGACACATCTGTGTGTGTGTGTGTGTGTGTGTGTGTGTGTGTGTGTGTGTGTGTGTGTGTGTGTGTGTGTGTGTGTGTGTGTGTGTGTGTGTGTGTGTGTGTTGTGCGTGTGTGCGTGCGTGCACATAGGTGTGTGCATGTGTCCCTGTGTTACCCAGGTTAGCGTGTCCGTAACAGAAGATGCATCCGTCCGCTCCGTTGATCACTGATTGGACCACCTCGGCCACGGTCCCGGAGCACACCTCAGCCTATCAGAACACAGCACAACACAACACCATCAGCCAATCACAAGTCAAGAGAATCCTCCTTAACACACACTAATTAATATTGATGACATCATGGATCTCCAATTCTCCATATATGGGCATACAAGGGAAAAGAGGAACAATTCTGTCTTGGCCATATATGGAGTGACATGAGGTGTCACTGACTGACGCACATGAGCTGCATGTTTTATAATAAATGCGACCTGCGGTCACAATAACAGGTTTCTGCCCGACAATAACGATAACCTAGATTTTCTGATTTAATGCCAGACGTATTATTTATTTTTGTATTTCTATGACCTGCTGTACTGTATATGCCAACATAAGTGTCATGAAAGATGCTAACCTCTCTCTCTCTCTCTCTCTCTCTCTCTCTCTCTCTCTCTCTCTCTCTCTCTCTCTCTCTCTCTCTCTCTCTCTCTCCCTCCCTCCCTCCCTGGGGAGACAGGCTAGGGGGGCTAGAGGGGGCTAGAGGGGGGCTTTAGCCCCCCCAGGTGAAGGCTTAGCTCCCCCTCCCCACAAACCCAAATTTGATGAAAAACATTTAAGGAAACCCAATAAATACAGAAAATATATTTGAATATGTGAAAGACAATTGACTGACTTCTAAGTAAACCATACTATGAAATCATAGCTGGTCTAACGAAAGAATCAGAGCACCTGGCTCATATCAACCTGAATGAATAGTAATGAAACATCCACGATAGCAGAGATGGTCGCTTGTTAAATCCTTTTGATAGCAGAAATGCAATGGGTGGAATAAAGTAGGTCAACAAGGCTTGTTGAATAAACCTCAGCTGTGACCGCAGGGGTGCAACTTCACGCAACACCACATCGCTTTGAGGGCTCTTTGCTGGCTACTTTGCATAACAGGTTTACAAGTGAGTGTACAATAATCACTCCTTGGCAGGCTACACACGCCACAAGCAACACAGCATTGTGGCTCCAGTAGCCCAACTGCTGCCTGTATTCATCCATATCTTTTTGATTGATTGAATATTTTATTAGACAAAAATGAAGAACTATACAAGACAGTCAATACCAAAAAAAAAGCTGTAAATGACTTCCCATGGCCCTGTGCACACTCCCGTATACGCTATCCTCCCCAGTTCCACCCCCCTCTGAACAGGCGTCCTGACCATTTGTGGGTACCATCAATGCAGTGACAGTGTTTTCTCTTGTTCTTGGTGGTGTTGAAGAGCTGGTAATTAGGATGATCTCCTTCTATTGATTCAGCCTATCTGATTATACAAATGTTATTACTGTATGTCGTCCACGTGACTTGATATTGATAACCTTTGCCTTCATCATGAGATAGCATTCTTCCATAGCCGTGCACCTAGCCTAGCCTCTAGCTCGTCCTAGGGCATTCACCAAATATTCGAATATTCAAATATCAAAGTCACTATTCGACGTTGTTCACTGAAGTTGAATATTCGTTTTTTTAGTTTTTTTTTTTTAGTTTTCTCTTTAACCCATTTAGGCCTAACCTATAGTTAGGCCTAAATCTGAATTTAGCCTACAAAAACAAATATGTTGCAACATACTGTACATGTACTGTAAGCCCCTCCCATACACTAAAATGTGTACCCGGCCTGAATGGGTTAAGAAATATACAGTTTATGAAGCTTGGCTAGATAGGAAGTCATAAAAATGAGTTGTCAATGCCCTGGTGGATGAATGTGTTAATGCTCTATACCAGGGCTTCTCAAACCTTTTTAGGCCGTGACCCCCAAAATAAACATATTTGAACTGGGGACCTCCACCCTGACAAGCACTTGGAATTGTAGGTATTACATTTAATGTGACTCGATTCCGCAGATAAATATTGTGAAAATAGCAGATCTACATGCTCACAACGCCTCGCAACGCGAGACGTTGTGAGCATGTAGATCTGCTATTTTTACAATGTTCACCTGTTGCTTACTTAATATTTAACAGTTTGGCCAGTCCTGTCGAATACTTTGAGGTCGAATAATTCGAATACTAAAAATCACTATTCGTGAATGCCCTAGCTCGTCCACCACCTTGTTGCTGTATCAAGTCTTCCAGGCAGCGAAGTCAAATGTTGTCCAATTTGAACACTGTCTATTCTTGCTTCGAGTTTCATGATAGTGGTTAGGTCTTTTGCAGCCGACGACCTTTCTGTCCTGACGTGCACATGATTTCCCAGGCAGCTTCTTCGTGTCTGCCGACTGCAGACCATGAATGACAAAGGAGCGTGTCGATATTGCGACATAGCACCTTGTTTGATGTTCCATTCTTTTGACGCGGGTGAATTCTAACCCGGTGAGTAGCTAACCTGCCGACGCTGGTGAGTTGTTAACCGGGTGAATGTTAAGCACTATGCCTAGCACTTTGTAACATTGTTTCGAAAGGTGCTATAAATAAAATGTACTTACTTACTTACTTACTAAACGTAACCCAAACACTGGCTACAGACAGGCAGCGGTCGCTGCGGGGGCAGTGAAGTAATGAAACATAGAAAAGGGGGGATTTCCCAAAATGACACAGACCTGGATAGGAAACCCTGCCTGGTGGAGATCTTTCCCTACGAGAAACGCCCCTTGTCTGTGAGGATATGCAGAATGCATATACTGTACATTATACTGTATTTAAGAGATGTGATGGCAGGAGTGAAAATGGCTGTTTTTCTTCTCCCCAGTAAGACTATAATGAGATCCACTCCTCTGCTGACAGAGTTAGAGTCCCCGCTCTGACACTCCTGTCCTAAATGTCTGCTGTATCATCTCTGCCGGTGGACCCAGGCTTCCGTTATCCCGCTCAGAACGGGAACGGGGCTACAGACGGGCAGCGGTCGCTGCGGGGGCAGTGAAGTAATGAAACATAGAAAAGGGGGGATTTCCCAAAATGACACAGCTGCATGGATAGGAAACCCTGCCTGGTGGAGATCTTTCCCTACGAGAAACGCCCCTTGTCTGGTGTTATTCCGTTCCTGACGGTAGTCCAGTAGTGTAGCCAGTGTTAAGGCGGACAGGCGCTCGCCTAAGTGTATTCTGATATTGCCTAAATTACAAAAACACTGAAAAAAAAAACTAAAAAAAAACGAAAAAGTTGCTTGTCCAGTTCCGTGTCCATTCATGGGCAGGCAGCCAGTCACCACCATATCCATTCAATAGAGCGACGCTCGATCATAGGAATGCAAATTTTCCAAAGGTTTGGGCTGTCACCTTTACCGGAGGGAGGGGGGGACTGGCATTTCACCTACCCAGAATCTAATCCCTGCAGTAGTCAGTACTTCCAGTGGCTGGAAGCACGTTTCTCCGCCGGCCTGGTCGGCCCTCCGTGTTCCTTTCCCGTCATGGCTTCCAGTTCCCACCTGATGTCGTGCGGGAGTCCAGACTGCTCCAGACCGTGCTGAATGACCGCCATCTTGCATAAGGTCTCCATGCTAGGACAGAGGTCCAAGACGTACAGGCCGTCATCCAGTCGAGGATGACGACCTTGGTATCCTTGGCGTCCTCCAAAGAGAATGATGTGATCTCCCACCATGCAACAGGACATCCAGTTGTTACTCGGGCCTTTATTCCCCTTGACCCTGACCTTCCTCCAGGAGAGCGTCTCCGGGTTGAACTTCCAGAGGTGCCTGGGCTTTTTCTTTGCTTTACTGGGAAACACGTAAAGCTCTCCGCCGCAGGCAAAGGCAGAGTGATAGTCCCTCTGTCCTTGTGGAAGAAGCTTCATGGACGGCTGGTCGAGCCACCAGCAGTCGGTCTCCGTGTCAAACACTCTGACGTAGTTAAGGGGTAAGGAGGGTTAGGGTACTCGTACCTGTAGCCCCCAAACACAAACATCTTCATCCCGATGACGGTGGCCGAGTGCCATTCCGAACCGGGTGGCGCGGAGCCTCCGCGGGAGTTAATCGCAGACCAGACCATCGTTGTGGTGTCCAACTTGTGGATTCCGTTATTGTATCCAGCATTGGATCTGTATCCTCCATAGATGTACATGACCTTTCCCACGACACAGGCTGAGTGGCCGCTCCTCCCCTCTGGAACGCTCCCTGAAACCTGGGGCTTGGGCTGGGACCACTTGTCGGTGACGACGTCAAACGCGTACAAACGCCTGTTCCTGAAGACGTAGACGACGTCTTCTATCAGCGCGGCGGTGTGGCCGTAGCGCCCGGAGGGAACCCAGTCGTAACATTTTCTCGGTATTAATTTGGAAAAGGTCACCAGGGGCAACGTGGTCCAGAGTAAAGACACTGTGTTGAGGATGTTCACACGGACCTGATCCTCCCCGCTTTCGAAGGAGTAGACCTTGTGCCTCACCGCCACCGCGGCGAGCTGGCGCTCCTTGGGCGCTCCCTTCAGGTGCACTGTCCAGTGCAGCATGTCATCAACCAAGCTCTGAGGAGGATCACAATGGATCACACTAGATCACAGCGGTAGCCTTGCTCTGTAAACTAGGAAAATGCAATTCTGGGAAATCGCAAGTATGCTTGCCGTTAAACACGGACATCTGGAATGACAGACTGTTTATAGAGTGGATGACCAGACTGTCATGTGAAGCTTCATATTTATTGTCTGGAAAGATGCAATTCTGTGAAGCTCGACCAATCCTCAAGCTTGCACCACAACTCCATTGATCTCTCAATGAAGGATTAGTTATAGTCTGGAATCTCTGGATCTAGAAAGAAAAACATATAAGGCTACACTAGAACTATAATGTGTCTCCCCTGTTGTGCGCCAACACTTATAATGGCACATCTGCAACAAGAAATGCAGCTCAAAGTGCTTTACGGTAAAGAAATGGCATACACGATTAACAATAAGCATGAGTAAAAAACATAAAGATTTAAAATCATAAAAGAGTGAAGAAATAGGTCTTGAGCTGTGCTTTAAAGGTGATACACCATGCATTTAAAAAGGATTTATGTCATATTGTTTATGTCCCAAGTCCCTGAATAGAGAGCCTCTCATTTTTTAATGGCTCTCAGAGCATTTTCAGCTGCGATACCACCTTTGGCCTGAACTCCGCCACCCCCCCCCATGTTTTTTTCTTCAAAAACGGCCGTTTATGACGTCACAAAAGGCAGCAAATCTGGACAGCCTGTTTTGAGAACCCGTGGGATGCTTTTAACCTCCACCTTCCCAAAACCAGAGAAAGACACAACGGTCTGAAATGGGAATTTGTGAGGATAGAAGGTGCTAGTGGGACCCCAAAAAAAGGTTTTAAAATAGGAAAAGTGAATTTTCATGGTGTATCACCTTTAAAGCTGTCTACAGAGGCACTTACCGATGTCTCTGGTTCACATTGACACATTTCCTGGGGCAATGTGCCCAGATCATGCATGTCATGCATGTCTTCTCTTCTTTTTTAGTGTTTTACTCTCAAAAAAGCATCTGCAATGTAGCGCATTTGAAACTACATTGCAGAGCACATCAGGGGCATCACTCCTGTGAATTGTTTTATTTAAATGTTTGTTTATTTTATTTTTATTTTGTTGCTGAGTGAGGTCAGCAGACAAAGTGACATGAGTGAGATGAAAAAACCTGAGTGAAATGTGCCAATGTCAACCAGAGACATCGGTACCACACTTAAAGAGGTGGTGCCATAGTTTTGTACTTTTTCTGTTTTTCATGTGTCAATGAGGTTGACAGTACTTCATTAGACCCCCTGGTGTGGTTGTTATGAGCAATTATAATTCTCTCCGTATTTAATGTTTCTATCTGGAGGCTGCCACCTTGTGGGTCAAAAGTGACGGTCCAAAAACACAGGTACAATTACATCATAGAATCAACCCCTCCCCTTTTACCAATCACCCAACACTGTGGGTGTGGCTAACTTCAGCTGGGTCACCACCCACCATGACAACCAGGCATACTTAATGAACTGGTGGTTGTGGCCACCTAAAAACCGAATTTTAACTCTTTCTGTACACTTTTTTGGAAAAGATCTTCCTCCTAGTATAATCATAATAGCTGATAATCATATTTAGAGGGGCACAAAATCATTGCACCACATCTTTAATACATAGTTAACTAGAAGCAGTGCTCTTCCGAGCACAGGTCTCCACCAGGCCATACAAATTGGCCTGTTATAGCGCCACCATGAGGCTGATTTGAAAAATGTGGGGCAGAGGTTCTAGATCAGGGGTGCCCACACTTTGTTGACGTGAGATCTACTTTTAAAATGACTATCTCAACATGATCTACCCATTCACAATGTTGCCATTTTCCGTCTTGTTGACGTTGATCATGCTCCTGCTGAATCCATCACAGCTGAGAGTGTCCACGTTCCACGGCGTCATCTTCTCCTCCAGCTGGTGCGCTGCTAGTTTCTTCTCCCACTCCTGATGCTCTTGCTTCAGCCTCTCCAATTCCTCGACCCGTGCCTTGCTTGACTTTGTACCCCGGTGGCGGCGGCTGGCGGGGCCGGCAGCGAGCTCTTGTGCGTCTGCCAGCTTACGCTTGGACTCGGTGAGTGCCTTCTGCAACTCCTCACCCGTCTTCTGGAGTTCTTCCCTTCGCTTCACGCGCGCCTGGTGTCGCCATCTGAAAAGGCTGGCCGTGTCGATGTTGGGATGTGTGTCGTCTTCGTCGTCCGAAACCTCGATGTGGTCCCACACGCTGTAGTCTATTCTGGACATGATGCTAGTAAAGCTGCTATCGCGTTAGCTTCCGAGGTTGTTATGTTCGTATATAGTGTTTATCGGTGGCAACAAACACCATATGAAAAGTAACTCACGATCCAGATCTGTCTGTCCCTTTATAGGCTGTCTGTTCCTCCCACATGTCATCATTGATTGTGACATCATTGTGACCAAATATGGAGAAAGAAAAATAAATAAAATATAAATAGAATATGGAGAAGAAAATAAAATAGAATAAAAAATAAATACAAAACATACTTTCTTTTTTATGAGTTCATAATAAATAAATTGTAAGTGTAGTTTATTTAAATCTATAATTAATATTATAGACTTTCATGTTTTTGGATATGTAAGACTGTGGTAGTGAAATGTTCTGTATTCTTATATGTGGTTTTCTTGACCAAATTACTAAATATATAGGTCTGACATGCTCTTTGAAATATAAGGTCAATTATATCTGGATACGTCTCAGTACAATCTATTATGTATTCAGTAGTACAACCTAATAGGATTTGAGCTGTGTCCTCAAAGCAAGTCACCCATAAACATATGTCAGATTGCTTTATTAAAACTGAAAGTAAAAGTGCTGTTCTAAAATAATAATACTCCTTATTACATTCAGTACAAAGATAATTACCATTAACTAATGGAGAAACGTTCATATTACATTCGAGAGAAGGACAACATTTATAAATGTATGTGTCTTGCTTAATCTTCATCACTTCTGCAACACAAGAATAGATCTCTATATTCTGTGTTGTTGGTCCGTTTTTCATTTGTGCTAATGATTTTACATTTGCTTTTGCAACTGAAATAGGTGACCATTTCTGTCTTAAAGCCTCATTGGAAGGATGGTCCGAGTTTGACATAAGGTCGTCCATGTTGCTCTCGGCCTCCGTGAACTCCATCTCGTCCAGCTCCTGGATGGATGTGCTGTTGCCGATGAAGGTAGAGGCCATCTTGAGGCTGCATGGCGGGACGTCGCACACGGCCATGTTCCTGTCGAATATCTGATGGATCACCTGTGGCACGGTGAGCTGTATGTACTGCTGGCTCCCGCGGCTGGTGAGCGGCGCGAAGCTCAGCAGGAAAAAGTGCAGGGGGGGGGAGCAGATGTTGTAGAGCGCAACCCCTGTAGAGTTGAGTTGTAGAACTCAACTCTACAGGGGTTGTAAATGCCGGACCTGCCGTGGCATTGACCCCTGCAGTTGGAATAATGCTGAATCCGTCCCTGCTGAGGGTGTCCACCGCCGCTAGTTTCTTCTCCCACTCCCGCTGCTCTTGCTTCAGCCTCTCCAACTCCTCGACCCATGCCTTGCTCGACTCTGCACACCGGCGGCGGTGGCTGGCGGGGCCGGCAGCGAGCTCTGTGGCAGGGAAAGCTAAGAAGGTTGAGGGCTCGCCAGGGGGCTGCTGGATTCTGTGGGGGAGGTAGCCTGTGGTGCTTCTTTGGTCGGGAGCGGCTTCTTCCAGGTCTTTCTTGGATTACAGCGCTCTTTTCTCTTACTTAGAGAAAGATAAGGCTGGAGATCTTGTTTATAGTGGGATAGTTTATTCCGATGTGATCTTATCTATTCTAGATCTTATCTTAATCTCGTTCTGAAAAAGTAGTTTATACTCAATTGTGAGTATAAACAGAGGGGGAAACAACATTGAAGCCAAAAGCCAAAATGTCATGTGAAGCTCGACCAATCCTCAAGCGACGCAATATGACGCAATATGACGCAATATGACGCAATATGACATCATATTGCGGGACGGACGGAGGGGAAGACATACTCTCCAATATGACGCAATATGACGCAATATGACATCATATTGCGGGACGGACGGAGGGGAAAACATACTCTCCACTCAGCCTTCGGCTGGTGGAGACAACTATTGGATCATGTCCCCCCCCCCCCCCCCCCCATTTCCTGAAAAGAACGTATACTTGGACATACAGTGAGGATATGCAGAATGCATATACTGTACATCATACTGTATATAGGAGGAGATGTGATGGCAGGAGTGAAAATGGCTGTTTTTCTTCTCCCCAGTAAGACTATAATGAGATCCACTCCTCTGCTGACAGAGTTAGAGTCCCCGCTCTGACACTCCTGTCCTAAATGTCTGCTGTATCATCTCTGCCGGTGGACCCAGGCTTCCGTTATCCCGCCCAGAACGGGAACGGGGCTACAGACGGGCAGCGGTCGCTGCGGGGGCAGTGAAGTAATGAAACATAGAAAAGGGGGGATTTCCCAAAATGACACAGACCTGCATGGATAGGAAACCCTGCCTGGTGGAGATCTTTCCCTACGAGAAACGCCCCTTGTCTGGTGTTATTCCGTTCCTGACGGTAGTCCAGTAGTGTAGCCAGTGTTAAGGCGGACAGGCGCTCGCCTAAGTGTATTCTGATATTGCCTAAATTACAAAAACACTGAACAAAAAAAAAAAAAAAAAAAGTTGCTTGTCCAGTTCCGTGTCCATTCATGGGCAGGCAGCCAGTCACCACCGTATCCATTCAAGAGCGACACTCGCTCATAGGAATGCAAATTTTCCAAAGGTTTGGGCTGTCACCTTTACCGGAGGGAGGGGGGCTGGCATTTCACCTACCCTGAATCTAATCCCTGCAGTAGTCAGTACTTCCAGTGGCTGGAAGCACGTTTCTCCGTCGGCCTGGTCGGCCCTCCGTGTTCCTTTCCCGTCATGGCTTCCAGTTCCCACCTGATGTCGTGCGGGAGTCCAGACTGCCCCAGACCGTGCTGAATGACCGCCATCTTGCATAAGGTCTCCATGCTAGGACTGAGGTCCAAGACGTACAGGCCGTCATCCAGTCGAGGATGACGACCTTGGTATCCTTGGCTTCCTCCAAAGAGAATGATGCGATCCCCCACCATGCAACAGGACATCCAGTTGTTACTCGGGCCTTTATTCCCCTTGACCCTTACCTTCCTCCAGGAGAGCGTCTCCGGGTTGAACTTCCAGAGGTGCCGGGGCTTTTTCTTTGTTTTACTGGGAAACACGTAAAGCTCTCCGCCGCAGGCAAAGGCAGAGTGATAGTCCCTCTGTCCTTGTGGAAGAAGCTTCATGGACGGCTGGTCGAGCCACCAGCAGTCGGTCTCCGTGTCAAACACTCTGACGTAGTTAAGGGGGTAAGGGTAAGGGTACTCGTACCTGTAGCCCCCAAACACAAACATCTTAGTCCCGATGACGGTGGCAGAGTGCCATTGCGAACCGGGTGGCGCGGAGCCTCCAGGGGAGTTAATTGCAGACCAGACCATCGTTGTGGTGTCCAACTTGTGGATTCCGTTATCGTATCCAGCATTGAATCTGTATCCTCCATAGATGTACATGACCTTCCCCACGACACAGGCTGAGTGGCCGCTCCTCCGCTCTGGAACGCTCCCCGAAACCTGGGGCTTGGGCTGGGACCACCTGTCGGTGACGACGTCAAACGCGTACAAACGCCTGTTCCTGAAGACGTAGACGACGTCTTCTATCAGCGCGGCGGTGTGGCCGTAGCGCCCGGAGGGAACCCAGTCGTGACATTTTCTTGGTATTAATTTGGAAAAGGTCACCAGGGGCAACCTGGTCCAGAGTAAAGACACTGTGTTGAGGACGTTCACGCGGACCTGATCCTTCCCGCCTTCGAAGGAGTAGACCTTGTGCCTCACCGCCACCACAGCGAGCTGGCACTCCTTGGGCGCTCCCTTCAGGTGCACTGTCCAGTGCAGCATGTCACCAACCAAGCTCTGAGGAGGATCACAATGGATCACACTAGATCACAGCGGTAGCCTTGCTCTGTAAACTAGGAAGATCCAATTCATGGAGATTGCGAGTGTGGTTGCCGTTGAACACAAACATCTGGAATGATAGACTGTTTATAGAGTGGATGACCAGACTGTCATGTGAAGCTTCATATTTATTGTCTGGAGAGATGTAATTCTGGGAAAGTTGCGAGTGCAGTTGCCTATTTAAAGGCTGGACAGCCAAAATGTCATGTGAAGCTCGACCAATCCTCAAGCTTGCACCACTACTCCATTGATCTCTCATTATTAGTTACTAGAAAGAAACATAAAATAAAGTTACACTAGAACTTTAATGTGTCTCCCCTGTTGGACAACCACACTAATGAATGCTCCGTGATTTGTGCGCCAACACTTTTAATTGCACATCTGCAAAGAAATGCAGCTCAAAGTGCTTTACGGTGCAAAAAGAAATGGTATAAACGATTAACAATAAGTCGAGTAAAAAAACGAAGATTTAAAATCAGGTAAAAGAAGAGAAGAAATAGGTCTTGAGCTGTGCTTTAAAGCTGTCTACAGAGGCACTTACCGCACTTAATAAGTGGTTAACTATTGGATCATGTGTGTGTCCCCCCCCCCCCATTTCCTGAAAAGAATGTATACTTAGACAGTGAGGATATGCAGAATGCATATACTGTACATTATACTGTATATAAGAGATGTGATGGCAGGAGTGAAAATGGCTGTTTTTTCTTCTCCCCAGTAAGACTATAATGAGATCCACTCCTCTGCTGACAGAGTTAGAGTCCCCGCTCTGACACTCCTGTCCTAAATGTCTGCTGTATCATCTCTGCCGGTGGACCCAGGCTTCCGTTATCCCGCTCAGAACGGGAGGAACGCATTGTTATTGTCAGCGTGGCAACACTTCCGTAGAGATTAGGTTTAGGGTTAGGGTTAGGGTTAGGTTTAGGGTTAGTGTCGGAATGGAGACATGTCGGAAAGGAGACGTGTAACCCTCAAAATGTGTTGTTCCAGAGACCCCTCCCAGAAGCAGAGATTTGAGTTACAAAAGTTTGCTTTGAAAAATCAAATATATATTCAGATTTTTCAAAAATAGCAGATGGTGCCACGCTGTGAGCTTGTATATCTGCTGTTTTTCAATAGCTAAAGCAAAAATATATATTCCGGGTCTACATGGGTTATTATTGCATACAACTGGAGGCATACAGTACAGTAGCAGCTTGGGGAAAGCTCCGGGAAAACCATAACTTCCTCCCTGTCCTCTCCTGAATGTCTAACTGTCTGACTGACTCGTCTCTGTCGAGTGGAAACCTTCTATGTTAATTTTCAGGAAACAAGAAAATAATGTGTGTTCTGATGGATCCCATATAATAGGTAAGCCATTTACCATGAGAGGGAGCGGGTTGTTGGCTCATTTACCACTGTTTCTGGGTTGTGGCACGAGGCGAAGCAGAGTACCAAACAACCCTGAAACAGTGGTAAATCAGCCAACAACCCACAACACTCGAATGGTAAATTGCTTTTCTACCACTTCTACCATATAAATGAAAGAAAACACAGTTGTAACTTGCAAGGTTATACTGCAACACAACAGTGGGCGGGGTCCATGAGCCAACTCAAGGTTGTTGACTGATGTACCACTGTATTAAGCCAATCATAATCCAGTATCTGAACATGTGTAAGTATAATTTTGTCACAAGCTATTGTTAAAGGACCAGTTCACCTCTGGGACAACCAGATTTTAGGCTATTTTATTGTCATATGATGCAAAATGCATCATATGACCAGTTGTAGCTTGCTGAAATACTAAAATATCTAAAAACACAGATTGAACACAAAAAATGACTTGGGATTGTGTTGATCGTGTCCCAAACAACAATAAAATAAGATCTGGTTGTCCCAGAGGTGAACTGGTCCTTTAAGGTCTTTCATTTGGTTCAATTTGTAACACTCACAGACACCCTCTTTTTCACTTATCCCCCAAAATATTTCAAAGTGACGCACCGCAAACTTGTAGATTGGCTACTTGTTTGCTACTTTTCTGTGACACTGTAATATGATGAAGTAGGGCATTACTTTATCCCAAAAACACATCACCGCTGTCCGGTGAAAACCTTATAATGTCCAAAACTGTTACTTTTGAAGAAATTAAAGTAGCAGATCTACAAGCCTGCAGTATCTGCTACTTGTGTTGCTTTTTTGTGACGCTGTAGTATGATCAAGTATGTTGTTAACCCATTTAGACTGGGTACACAATACGCATTATTGCATATTATTATTTTATGCTTTAACTATTGAAAAATAGCAGATATATTAGCTCACAGCGCGGCACCAAATGCCGCACTGTAAGCTTGTAGATCTGCTAGTTTTTTTAAATCGTGAAAACATTGGAATTTTGACCCAATTTTGACCCGATTCTATAAGTGTCTTTTGAATCCTTCTAAGGTTTTTTGAAAAACCTATGTTTCATGTCAGTGGTTCTCAAACCTTTTCATGTGAAGGACCCCCAAAATGATATGTTTATCTTTAATCTTATATTATATATTATATCTTATATCTTATATTTAATTCCAGGGACCCCCCCCAAAAGCAAAACTTTAGTTGCAAATGTTTGCTTAAAAAATACATATATTCAAAGTTTTCACACATTTTCACGACTTTTCAAAAATAGCAGATCTACAAGCTTGCAGTGAGCTTGTATATCTGCTATTTTTCGATAGTTAAAGCATTCAATAATTCTAGGCCTAAATGGATTTTAAAACACAAACAGTTAACATCTGGAGATAAGAGGTTTCTTTCTGACAGCATCAGGACTGAGATGCTGTTATGACTGCAGCTCCAGGCAGCTTCTGGAGCTCAGGAAAGACACTTCCCCAGAGGACACAGATTTGTCATTTTGGGGGTGCGTTCATGAGCTCCCAATTTATTTTGCATGGAGACTCTGCAGAGCGGAGGAAAACAGCCGCGGGGTTTCTCCCATAGTGAACCACAGTTCACAGACACTACGGTAGCACTGTTACTGTAAGTAGGTTTGGAGGTACTTTTACTTTCCAATTTTCAGTGGTGGAAAAAGTACTACATGGTAAAAGTAATCAGAGTAAAAGTAATCAGAGTATGTCTTGAATTTTTTCGCTATATATGGCCGCGTTTCAAAGGGAGCCATTGCACTGCCGCTGCCGCTGAGTGATGACGTATGTAAATGCATTTTGGGTGGACGGGCCCATTTAAAATGGCGGTGTAAACACTTTTAGATGTTGAATTAAGCACTTTACAAGCACGTCAAAACACCCTACTTGATATGAACAGAACAGAAAAGCACCAAACTACTAACTACAGTTAATCTGAGCTTCAAGAAAATGTTTTAAATATTGTAAAGAGAACGTTGTTTTGACGTTCCATATTAACTCTTCCCACGCTTTGAACGTTCACGTTCGCCCGATTGCGCAAGACCTTACCGCCAATACGGCGCTCGTTCGGTTCGTTCGTCTGATGACTGTAAGCTGATGAGGGGTCGCGCGGCCGTCTACTGTAAACACATTTTCCGCGGTGATGGTGTAAAAAATCCATTATGCGTTAGATCAACGGAGAACAATTCACTTCCTTGTTGATTTCCTCCGGCTGTAAGGCTCTGGGGCCAGTGACTGGTCTTCTTCTTCTTCAACACATAACAGGCAAATTCACATTCATTCTCGCATGACGCCGCCCTCTGCTGCCTGGCAGACCAAAGTGCACTATTGCACAACCAAAAAAAATAAAAATAAATAAATAAATGTCTGTCTGTCTATCTACTATAACGTCGCAAAGGTAAGCCGCTGTTTGATGGCGCCAGACCCAATAAATAAATAAATGATCTGGCAGTAGGAGAGTTAACCCTATGGGCCGGCCAGCCAAAATGCATTTACATACGTCATCACTCAGCGGCAGACAGTGCAATGGCTCCCCCCATGGGTTGAACATAGAACTTATTTCTCTCAAAGGAAGACATTCTAAGTGTATTAAACTGTATATTTTGGTTAAAGAGGGTTATTATAACATATTAAGGCCTACATGGCCTACTATTCAGGGATCACTTTAATAATATCTAGTTCTTATGATACATCATAATACTGGATAGCTTGTAAGAGTCTAGATGTCTCACTAGGCCCGAGTAGCTATTGTTTTGGTGAAGCCTACAGTATCTTGTTATGGTACAGCTCTTCCTAGAGGCCAAGTTGCTTCTTTTCACCTGACAGGGGAGATTTCCCCGGTTTGGACGCAGCACGGGGAGAACAAGCAAACTCCACATAGAAAGGCCCTTTCACCAACCCCACCTACAGTAAGGTGTGGGAGCTGATGACGCAGAGGAGAGAACACGCCCCCAGCGCCCACAGCGTCCCTCGGCGGGAATCAAACCCAGGACCTTCTAGCTGTGAGGCGACAGCGCTAATTGTACTTCTGAACATGATATCTTGTTACATAAATCATAACCACCACCTCCAGCTAGTACATTGTCTTGTCTCCTCATTGCCTCATGGATTACCAATTGATCAGAATTCCACGACGACCTCCAGCCCATATCTCATACCTGCGATGCATCCTGGGTGAAAATGGCGTCGAAGGCGAAGATCTTGGGCGCGGAGGCGGCGGGGGGGCGCCGCTGGGCGCCGGAGGAGGAAGTGACCTCGCACAGCGTCAGCTGCTTCCTGCGCGCGTCCACCTTCAGGAAGGACTCCGACGTGTCGCTCTGCACCGCGCACACCCTGAGCATCACCTTCACCTGAGGAGACAACCACACAGTGTTGCATTGGTGATTTAACCTCCTGAGACCCAAGCTTTTTCTTTGGTGTGCATTTTTTATTTCTCCTAGGTATTTGGGATTAGTAGGACCTAATAAGTATAATAACTAAACATTGTCTTTGCACAGGAAGTAGTTTTTGCAAAAAAGGATGTCACTCACTCACACACTACAAAATCGCGTATTATTTTTGTAATGGTTTTCTACTGTTTTTTTATTCCCCATATACAACGGTGTTAGTTTGCAACAATGAGCCTACAGACAGTAATGTCATGTGACCACTAGATGGTGCGGGCAGCATCCCTGAATGAGGCCAATGGGTCTATACTTTGAAAAAGTAGCATAGGCAGAAAGGCAAAAATGTAATGTCCTAATACGAGGACGCGGGTCTCAGGATGTTTCAGGGGGATGTGATTTTAACAACATCACACACACACGTCGCTTAACATCTACATTACCAACATATTCTCACCCCCAAGTACTTAGTCAGACACCTGACGCCTTGTCAAGGACCCTACTGCGTCACACGAGGGGACGCTTTGGGTATGCCTACTGCTTCAAGTGGGGGATGCTTTGGGTAAGCCCAGTGGTCTAAGAAGAAGGGGAAAAAAAAGTCATTCCCGAAGTGGGATTCGAAACCGCTATGTAAGGTTTACCAGCCACGCAACGTTACCTATCACGCCACTATCCACGACGGGGGCGCCACTGCACGGAGGCGCCGGCATGTTAGTTTTACTGAGGTTAAGGTTAGGGTTTGGGTTAGGGTTAGGCATAGTTTTACTGAGGTTAAGGTTAGGGTTAGGCATAGTTAAGGTGCTCGGACACGTTACCTCCACGTTGCGTTAGAATCCTCCGCGTTGCGTTAGAATCCGCGTTGTCAAAGATAAAAGCACAAAAAAAGTGGCTTTGTCAGCCAGGATTGCTAGCTCAGTCGATGGGGCAGCATGGCTACGATCACTGACGGTAGATACATGTTCGAGTAGACACGTGTCAGTGCATGCGCACTAAGACTCTCCCTCCGCGTCTCTCGGAATGACGCTGAAAGCGTCCCAACACGTCTGCACGGGTGACGCCGAAAGTGAGTCCGAAGTGCGTCAGGAGGGTGAAGAAGTGGGAGTGAGAACGGGCTGACATTAGAGGAGTTAAAAGGTCAGTCAATCGTCTGTGGATATGCAAACAGGCTCATCACTTGCTGCTAAACGTTGTCGAGGTGTGAACTTGAGGTTGTTTTACATCGATGCATGTCCGTGCACGTGAGAGGCGCGTGACACGACCAATGCAACACTCCACACACCCTCAACATCACCTTCAATTTGCAATTTACAATTTATGCATTTAGCAGACACTCTTAATCCAGAGAGACTTACACTACGCAAGGTAATACATCAATACACCAATCAATACATCAACATTCAGTATATGTAATGCAAACTAAATTACACCTGAAGACACAACACACACCCTCAATGTCGCCTTCACTTTAACACACACACACGCACGCACGCATGCACGCGCGCGCGCACACACACACACACACACACACACACACACACACACACACACACACACACACACACACACACACACACACACACACACACACACACACACACACACACACCATCAACTGAAGACAGAGTACTTTCTTCTTGCGGACATAGCTTTAACCATGTCAATGTAAAAATGCACATGAAACCTTGATTTTACGCCTTCTCCTATTTTTTCATGCTGGATGTTTTTCCACCTGCACAAGCAGCATGTCTGCTAAATTGGTCAGAATGTGTCACACATACAGTAGAGTACAATAGTCACAACATGTGTACACTCTCAGAGTTTCAGACCCGTAAAGGTACAGTAGCTGCATTCTACAACAGACCAACCGACGTCGGTTCGGTTCTGGAGGGCTCCCCGACCCGAAAAAGAAATAGTGTACCCGGACCCCACTTTGAGAACCAATGTGCTACAGATGTTCCATTCCAACCTTTCTGCAAATGCTTGTTTTCACCCAGGCTCTTTTCACTGTTAACCTTGCAAATTCTTCTCTTTTGTTACTGAAAATAAGTGTCACTCCTCAACACTTCTTTTCAATAGCAATCTGAATAGCATTTACATAACAACAACTTGGCAAATGCCCTCCTTTCACACTGACAATGTGTTCTGACAACTTACTGATTTGCCAATGGCATGACTTCTCAACTGGAACATCTGTATGTCGTTGTTTGTCGGGTGGAAACCTTGTATGTCCAAAATGTATTTTATCATTTTAAAAATGATTTAAACTAGTGAAAACAGCCGATCTACAAGCACAAAACGCCTCGCACCGCGAGGCATTGTGTGCTTGTAGATCTGCTGTTTTCACTACCTTCCTGTAACGGCCTTGTATGATGAAGCAGAACTTTACTTTTCGAAAAAACGTATGCATTTGAAACTTGGAGATACAAGTTTTCTGCCAGAGTTTTCTACAGTATAGCACACATCTAGCATGACACAGTTGCTTTCCAGGATTTAATCAATATATCATCACTGTCGAACAGAAACCTCTCGCCTCCATATGTCCTTCTCCTCTCCCTTGAATCGTTGGACAGTTTTGGACATACAAGGTTTCCACCCGACGGAGACGGTTTATATATTTATCTATTTCCACGTGTCCATCAAACAGGTGCTGCGTGGACAGTTTGTGTGTCAGCAGAGGTTCACTTCAAAGTCATGTGACGCGTCATGTGACACGTCAGCACTTTCTGATCTGACCTGTGTGACCTGCATGGTGCCTGGCGGAGCATGTCACTACCTCTGAGCACCACACACACACCCAGACTCAGACTAACACATGTACACACACACACACACACACACACACACACACACACACACACACACACACACACACACACGCATGCACGAGCACACACACACACACACACACACACACACACACACACACACACACACACACACACACACACACACACACACACACGCATGCACGAGCACACACACACACACACACACACACACACACACACACACACACACACACACACACACACACACACACACACACACACACACGCATGCACGAGCACACACACACACACACACACACACACACACACACACACACACACACACACACACACACACACACACGATGAGCCTGTTCCACCAGGGAGAGCAGAGGTCAGAGGAGAGATTTCAGCACCATAGACAGCTCCTTGCCTTGGCCTCCTTACTAAAGGCAGGTTTCAGGACCACGGACAGTGCCTACAGCCGTAGGCTAGACAGCTCATTGAAGGGAGCTTTCAGGACCATGGACAGTGCATATAGCCCTGGACAGCTCCTTGGCTTGAAGGAAGGCATAGGCTACGCTACAGCAGTGGTTCTCAACCTGTGGGTCGGGTCCCCAAATTATTTTGGGGGGTCCCCAGATGATTAGCTTAATGTGCAACATTGTTTTCTCACTCAACAGTAAACAAACCAACATAAAGTGTAAGTGTATAGAATGTATATGCATTTCTAAAGTGAGAATTTTTAAGTAGAACCGTGTTACAAAATACAAAATGTAATGCCTCAACTCTTAGTGCTTGTCAGGGTGGGGGGTTTAAACTATTTTGTTTTGTCAGGTAAATCCCAGTGTTAAGCAACATAGCTTAACTAGCTCTGTTTAACATAACTTGATACCCTGAACTGGGAAGCGTGTTTGTTGCCTGCAGTTCATTTCCCACTGATAAAAGTCGTGATTAGAAATGCACGCACGCACGCACGCACGCACACACACACACACACACACACACACACACACACACACACACACACACACACACACACACACACACACACACACACACACACACACACACACACACACACACACACACACACACACACACACACACACACATCCATGCGCGCACGCACACCCACATAGCATGCATGCACCTTGGCATGCACAGATAGCACAGATACAAATGCACGCACGAATGAACACTCGTACACACACACACACACACACACACACACACACACACACACACACACACACACACACACACACACACACACACACACACACACACACACACACACACACACACACACACACCCTCACTCTCACCTTCCCCATGCCGGGCGTGTCCTTGACCTTTGCCCCCGCTCGGAGCAGACATGGCGGCACGGCGGGGGGGCTGAGCTGCAGGGCCCCGCTGAAGCCCCCGGTGTAGAGCAGGGGCCCCTGGGCCCCCTCCCCCTCCCCGGGGGACTGGGGCCCCGGGGGGCCACCGGGCTGCTGGGACCTCCTCCTCTTAGACAGACTGAGCTTCTGGGCGGCCCTGAAGAGAGCAGGAGACAAGACACACATTCAGCACATTAAGTGCAGGGGACCCCCAGAGGGGTCCCCAGATATTTAGCTAAATGTTTTCTCACTCAACAGTAAACAGACCGATCTACATGCTCACAACGCCTCACAACGAGGCGTTGTGAGCATGCAGATCGAGTCAAACTAAATGTGAATGAATGAATGAATGAATGAATGAATGAATGAATAATTTTATTTGAGTGTCATGCCACCTCGTGGCCCATCCCTCATGGGATTATATGACACCTTTTCAGAAAGGTTACAATATTCTTAGATACATTCCTTTTTCTTTTTTTTCTATACATCCGTTACCAGTATAGGCTACAACATAGATACCAGCGGGGGGAAAACAAAATAATAATAAAATAAAGCAAAACAGAGCATATGGTACTTAACCCCTACTGGTTGTACAATGCTTTTTTTCTCAAGTCCCAGGCTTTCTCAAAGTAGTTTGCCAGTTTAAATACATGTTTTTCAAATAGACAGTTAATACGTTGTGAGTCACTGATATCCCACATATAAATATCGTCAATATTATTAAACAACTCTTCTCTGGGTCCCGAATAGAAGGGACAATACAGAACAAAATGATACTCATTTTCTATTTCATTAAGATCACACATTTGACAGATACGTTCTTCTTCATCCAACCCAACATAACGACCCGTTTCAATATGGAGTGGCAGAATACCTCCTCTAATCTGAGCACAGAGTGACCTTTTTTTCTTTGGCAGGTTAAATAAAACATATTTTTCTGTATAATAATCATACTTAATTTCTCTGTATGTACGCAATTTTGGTTTACTCCAAATCTCCTCTGTCCAGGTATGTTTGATCTGATCAAACAGCATCTCCTTTAGAGCCACAACATCAACTTGTTCTAATCTGAGGAACACGTCTTCCACTCCATATTTACAAAACATAGCATGCATGTCCTCTATCCAGGGTCCATTCTGATGTCTGTCCCAATTAAATACTTTCTTTGTTAGCCTATTATCATTCATAGTGACTAATCTATTCCACAACCTGACTGTGCAGACCTTCCATCGAACATCACATGGTTCCCATCCAATATCTCCTGATGCTGCTGCCATTGGCGCATATTTATGTACACCCAGGAAATATCGGATGGCTCGGTTGTGCACAGCTACACTCTTAGGGAAACTCCCATGACCCCAGACCCCAGCACTGTAATCAAGAACTGGGCAAACGCAAGCCTGATAAAGTGTTGTGTAAGTAAGGAAGCCAACATCTTTGAGTGTCTTGATTTTACCAATAACTCCCCCTAATGCTCGGCCTGCTGATTCAGCAAGGACTGTGGAACCATGGACCAGACTCATATGCTCATCAACATAAAACCCCAAATATTTATAGGACTTTACATAATTAATCTTTTTCTCACCAAAATAAAACTGATACTTACTAATATGAGTTCTAGAACTTCTGAAGTGTATCACATTTGTTTTCTTTTCATTTATGGTCATCCTCCATTTTTTACACCACTCACTTGTATGCAAGAGCATTTTTTGCATATCAGATTCCTTTTCGGCTATTAGGACAATATCGTCCGCGTACAGGAGAATGCTCACTGCAGCTTCCCCACATTGCACACCACAGTTTAGAGACTTAATTGAGCATGCTAGATCGTTAATGTAAACAGCAAATAATGTGGGCGAGAGATTATCTCCTTGTTTCACTCCCAGAGGTGTTGGAAACCAATCTGTACAGAATTCATTAATTTTAACACAAGCTACAGGTGCACTGTATAAAGATTGTATTGCTTTGTAAAATTTACCATTCACTCCGTATTCCAACAGTCTGCACCAGTAATGTAAATGTAATGCCAACTCCTACAATTCCAAGTGCTTGTGCAGCCCCGGTTCAAATATGATTATTTTGGGGGTCGCGGCCTGAAAAGGTTGAGAACCACTGTGTGTTGCACTTAGAATAGTCTCGCGTAGCCAGACAACTATTCCACAATCTCTGAATGCTATATAGAGTCTGGAACAGCAGCTCCCGAACGGCGAGTATCGAAAACGGGCATTAACGTTCAAAACAATATATTTTAAAATGTCATTTCTGCTAAGCAGCAAGCTAAACATGCTTATATGATTTTTATTTATATAATGATAAATATGTGTGATGTGAGACTGAAGCGGAAGTGACGTGGGGGCTTCACTTCCGCTTCATCTCGCACTCATCGTTTCTATTTCCGTCTGCCAGACTGTATGCTGGGAGCATTTGACCAAATCGCGGAGGCAACAGTCTGGCCACGCGAGACTACACTTAGAACTGCAGACTCACTGAGGTTGTGAACTATATTGTGAATTATCATTTTTCTGGATCTCAACACACAAAGCTCCAACTCTCTTTCCTCTTTTTCTGTTTTCCTTTCTTTTGTCTTTCTCTCTTTTTCTCCTTTTTCGTTTTTATGGGTGGGGGGTAGGGTCAGAGGGGAGCTGGGGGAATACGGGAAGGGATTTTTTTTTAAGTAGAAAAACCACAAGAAAGCACCGACCTTGACAATTTAAGAAACTTAAAGGGGCCCCACCATGCTTTTCAAAATATA